>NC_134500.1:34522884-34798237 GCF_040206685.1 Ascaphus truei
ATTTGCATACGACATACACACCCCTTATTTCTATGTGTGATTTATGCAGCGGGACTCCCGCGTAGGGACAAAGTGACCTAATGACAGGGACGTGTTTAATGGGTTAAAGGATCAGTCCCACGTAGGGGCAAAGTGACCTAATGACAGGGACGTGGTTAATGGGTTAAAGGATCAGTCCCACGTAGGGGCAAAGTGACCTAATGACAGGGACGTGGTTAATGGGTTAAAGGATCAGTCCCACGTAGGGGCAAAGTGACCTAATGATAGGGACGTGGTTAATGGGTTAAAGGATCAGTCCCACGTAGGGGCAAAGTGACCTAATGACAGGGACGTGTTTAATGGGTTAAAGGGTCAGTCCCACGTAGGGGCAAAGTGACCTAATTACAGGGACGTGTTTAATGGGTTAAAGGGTCAGTCCCACGTAGGGGCAAAGTGAGCTAATGACATGGACGTGTTTAATGGGTTAAAGGGACAGTCCCACGTGGGGGCAAAGTGACCTAATGACAGGGACGTATTTAATGGGTTAACGGGTCAGTCCCACGTAGGGGCAAAGTGACCTAATGACAGGGACGTGTTTAATGGGTTAAAGGGTCAGTCCCACGTAGAGGCAAAGTGACCTAATGACAGGGACGTATTTAATGGGTTAAAGGGTCAGTCCCACGTAGGGGCAAAGTGACCTAATGACAGTGACTTGTTTAATGGGTTAAATGGTCAGTCCCACGTAGGGGCAAAGTGACCTAATGACAGGGACGTGTTTAATGGGTTAAAGGGTCAGTCCCACGTAGGGGCAAAGTGACCTAATGACAGGGACGTTTTTAATGGGTTAAAGGGACAGTTCCACATGGGGGCAAAGTGACCTAATGACAGGGATGTGTTTAATGGGTTAAAGGATCAGTCCCACGTAGGGGCAAAGTGACCTAATGACAGGGACGTGTTTAATGGGTTAAAGGGTCAGTCCCACATAGGAACAAAGTGACCTAATGACAGGGACGTGTTTAATGGGTTAAAGGGTCAGTCCCACGTAGGAGCAAAGTGACCTAATGACAGAGACGTGTTTAATGGGTTAAAGGGTCAGTCCCACGTAGGGGCAAAGTGACCTAATGACAGGGACGTGATTAATGGGTTAAAGGGTCAGGCCCACATACTGTAGGAGCAAAGTGATCTAATGACAGGGACGTGTTTAATGGGTTAAAGGGTCAGTCCCACATAGGAGCATAGTGACCTAATGATAGGGACGTGTTTAATGGGTTAAAGGGTCAGTCCCACATAGGAACAAAGTGACCTAATGACAGGGACGTATTTAATGGGTTAAAGGGTCAGTCCCACGTAGGGGCAAAGTGACCTAATGACAGGGACGTGTTTAATGGGTTAAAGGGTCAGTCCCACGTAGGGGCAAAGTGACCTAATGAGTTATGAGGTACATTGTATGTGTGTTATTAACCCTCAAGTGACAGGATTATGGTGGTGATGCCATTTCCTTGTGTTCCAGCAGACGGCGTGAGCCCAGCTGACAGGTTCCAAGGCTATATACAGTTAGGTAACGAAATAATTGGACACTGATACAAGTTTTGTTATTTCGGCTGTGTACCAAAATAAATTCACGTTACAGTTAAATAATGAATATGGGCTTAAAGGACAGTCTATCAGCTTTAATTTGAGGGTATTCACATCCAAATTGGAGGAAGGGTTTAGGAATTGCATCTCTTTAATATGTAAGCCCCTCTTTTTCAAGGGACCAAAAGTAATTGGACAATTGACTCAAAAGCTGTTTCATGGACAGGTGCGGGCTATTCCTTCGTTATTTCATCATCAATTAAGCAGGTAAAAGGTCTGGTGTTGATTCCAGGTGTGGCATTCACATTTGGAAGCTGTTGCTGTGAACCCACAACATGTGGTCAAAGGAGCTCTCAATGCAAGTGAAACAGGGCATCCTTAGGCTGCAAAATAAGAAAATCCATCAGAGAGATAGCAGGAACATTAGGAGCGGCCAAATCAACAGTTTGGTACATTCTGAGAAAAAAAGAACTCACTGGTGAGCTCTGCAACACAAAAAGGCCTGGACGTCCACGGAAAACAACAGTGGTGGATGATCGTATGATCCTTTCCATGGTAAAGAAAAACCCCTTCACAACATCCAGCCAAGTGAAGAACACTCTCTAGGGGGTAGGCATATCATTATCCAAGTCTACCATAAAGAGGGTTCACCACAAGCTGCAAACCATTCATAAGCCTCAAGAATAGAAAGGCCAGATTAGACTTTGCCAAACAATATCTAAAAAAGCCAGCCCAGTTCTGGACCAGCATTCTTTGGACAGATGAAACTAAGATCAACCTGTACCAGAATGATAGGAAGAAAAAAGTATGGAGAAGGCTTGGAACGGCTCATGATCCGAAGCATACCACATCATCTGTAAAACACAGTGGAGGCAGTGTGATGGCATGGGCAAGCTTGGCTTACAATGTCACTGGGTCACTAGTGTTTATTGATGTTGTGACAGAAGACAGATGCAGCCGGATGAATTCTGAAGTGTATAGGGATATATTGTCTGCTCAGATTCAGCCAAATTCAGCAAAGTTGATTGGACAGCGCTTCACTTTACAGATGGACAATGACCCAAAACATACTGCGAAAGCAACCCAGGAGTTTTTTTTAAGGCAAAGAAGTGGAATATTCTGCAATGGCCGAGTCAATCACCTGATCTCAACCCGATCGAGCATGCATTTCACTTGCTGAAGACAAAACTTAAGGCAGAAAGACACACGAACAAACAACAACTGAAGACAGCTGCAGTAAAGGCCTGGCAAAGCATCACAAAGGAGGAAACCCAGCGTTTGGTGATGTCCATGCGTTCTAGACTTCAAGCAGTCATTGCCTGCAAAGGATTCTCGACAAAGTATTAAAAATGAACATTTTATTTTTGATTATGTTAATTTGTCCAATTACATTTGAGCCCCTGAAATAAGGGGACTGTGTATGAAAATGGTTGCAATTCCTAAACGTTTCCTACGATATTTTTGTTCAAACCCTTGAAATAAAGCTAAAAGTCTGCACTTCTATTGCATCTCGGTTGTTTCATTTCAAATCCATTCTGGTGGTGTACAGAGCCAAAATTGTGTCAGTGTCCAATTATTTCCGGACAGGGGGAGTGGAGAGGAGGGAGTGGGAAATTTTAAGCCCGCCCAACGCCGGGTACCTGTCCTGTCCACTGCCCCCCTCCTGTCCACTGTTCCCCCCCCTCCTGTCCACTGTCTGTCCTCCCCCTCCCCCTCCTATCCACTGTCCCCCCCCACCCCTCCTGTCCACTGTCCCTCCCTCCCTCTGGGGGGTGGGAGAGGGGGAGCACAGAAATAGGGGGAGAGGAGGGAGCAGGAAATTTAACTCACGGGCAACGCCAGGTCTCTCAGCTAGGGAAGGGAAATCTCTGCCCCGCAGAGCTTACAATCTAAGTGGTGCGTTGGGAGACTTGCAGAGACAGGAGGTGAGGGAATAAGTGCAGGAAATGGCAGGCATTGGTAGGAGTGACGGTGGGACAGCAGCCGGGAGTGCAAGCTATTGGGATGCTTCATTTAAGAGGTGAATTACAAGGTTTGCCTTAAAGGTGGGGAGAGGAGGTGCTTGGTGTTTGCTGAGTGTGAGGGAGTCCCACAGGTAAGGAGCAGTCAGGGGAAAGGGTTTAAGGCGAGAGACAGCAGGTGAGGGAATAAGTGCAATAGATTGCAGGCGTTAGTAGGGGTGACAGTGGGTGCGGGACAGCAGCCGGGAGTCGCAGCTGTGGTTTTTAGTCATTTTAACCTTATCACTGCCAGATGGACCGACCGCGCCCCGCAGAGTTGGGGAAAAGGGGTATTTTGTAAGCGCTTCGGCGCAGGAATTCCTTTTCCTATTGTTACTTTCATGTCTCAAACGCTTATTCCCACGGTGTGTTATGTTATTGTTGTGATGTGTATCACTGCTGTGACGCGCTATGTACCTGGCTGGCGTGATACAAATAAAGACAAGCGTCCAGGAATGGGAATTTTATGACGAAAGCGATAACGGCCCAACATTTATGGCTATTTCCCCCACACAGAAAGGATCCCCTAATTGTGATGGATGACGTCCTTAAGCAAATGGGGTGGGACGTGATCCATTGTTTCTTTTGTCCGCGGGGGTCCCCGGGGAAATCACGAAGGGGACGGCGCGGGGAGAAGCGTTTGACAAATGGTGCCCGCTCTGCCAGTAGGAACAAAGGATTTTATTCCGGGGCGCTGATAATACTTCGGTGCGAATAAAGGCGTCCCTTTCTGGGCTCATATTTGGAGAACCCTGCTGTGCAGCACAAACCTAGCAGTGATCTGAGAGCGACATCGTAGACGGTGCCGAGTATCACTGCTTTTTATTTATACATTAAATGGTTCTAATTTTCCCTTTCGGGGCCACTAATCCACCGTTCTGCGTGTTATTATCTCTCTGCGCGTTATTATCTCTCTGCGCGTTATTATATCTCTCTGCGTGTTATTATATCTCTCTGTGTGTTATTATATCTCTCTGCATGTTATTATATCTCTCTGTGTGTTATTATATCTCTCTGCGTGTTATTATATCTCTCTGCGTGTTATTATATCTCTGCGTGTTATTATATCTCTCTGCGTGTTATTATATCTCTCTGTGTGTTATTATATCTCTCTGCATGTTATTATATCGCTCTGCATGTTATTATATCTCTCTGCATGTTATTATATCGCTCTGCATGTTATTATATCTCTGCATGTTATTATATCGCTCTGCATGTTATTATATCGCTCTGCATGTTATTATATCTCTTGCATGTTATTATATCTCTCTGCATGTTATTATATCTCTCTGCATGTTATTATATCGCTCTGCATGTTATTATATCTCTGCATGTTATTATATCGCTCTGCATGTTATTATATCGCTCTGCATGTTATTATATCTCTTGCATGTTATTATATCTCTGCATGTTATTATATCTCTTCATGTTATTATATCTCTCTGCGTGTTATTATATCGCTCTGCATGTTATTATATCTCTGCATGTTATTATATCTCAGCATGTTATTATATCTCTCTGCATGTTGTTATATCTCTGCATGTTATTATATCTCTCTGCATGTTATTATATCTCTGCGTGTTATTATATCTCTCTGTGTGTTATTATATCTCTCTGCGTGTTATTATATCGCTCTGCATGTTATTATATCTCTTGCATGTTATTATATCGCTCTGCATGTTATTATATCGCTCTGCATGTTATTATATTTCTTGCATGTTATTATATCTCTCTGCATGTTATTATATCTCTCTGCATGTTATTATATCTCTATGCATGTTATTATATCGCTCTGCATGTTATTATATCTCTGCATGTTATTATATCGCTCTGCATGTTATTATATCGCTCTGCATGTTATTATATCTCTTGCATGTTATTATATCTCTCTGCATGTTATTATATCTCTCTGCATGTTATTATATCGCTCTGCATGTTATTATATCTCTGCATGTTATTATATCGCTCTGCATGTTATTATATCGCTCTGCATGTTATTATATCTCTTGCATGTTATTATATGGCTCTGCATGTTATTATATCTCTGCATGTTATTATATCTCTTCATGTTATTATATCTCTCTGCGTGTTATTATATCGCTCTGCATGTTATTATATCTCTGCATGTTATTATATCTCAGCATGTTATTATATCTCTCTGCATGTTGTTATATCTCTGCATGTTATTATATCTCTCTGCATGTTATTATATCTCTGCGTGTTATTATATCTCTCTGTGTGTTATTATATCTCTCTGCGTGTTATTATATCGCTCTGCATGTTATTATATCTCTCTGCATGTTGTTATATCTCTCTGCATGTTGTTATATCTCTGCATGTTGTTATATCTCTGCATGTTATTATATCTCTGCATGTTATTATATCTCTGCATGTTATTATATCTCTCTGCATGTTGTTATATCTCTGCATGTTATTATATCTCTGCGTGTTATTATATCTCTGCATGTTATTATATCGCTCTGCATGTTATTGTATCTCTGCATGTTATTATATCTCTGCGTGTTATTATATCTCTGCGTGTTATTATATCGCTCTGCATGTTATTATATCTCTCTGCATGTTGTTATATCTCTGCATGTTATTATATCTCTGCGTGTTATTATATCTCTGCATGTTATTATATCTCTCTGCATGTTGTTATATCACTCTGCATGTTATTATATCTCTGCGTGTTATTATATCTCTGCATGTTATTATATCTCTCTTTATGTTGTTATATCTCTCTGCGTGTTATTATATCTCTCTGCGTGTTATTATATCTCTCTGCGTGTTATTATATCTCTGCGTGTTATTATATCTCTCTGCGTGTTATTATATCTCTGCATGTTATTATATCGCTCTGCATGTTATTATATCTCTCTGCGTGTTATTATATCTCTTGCATGTTATTATATGGCTCTGCAATGCATTTCATGCTTCTCTGGCAGCGAAAGTGTCCCCCGAAACGGACAGGTTTAACATTTCTTTCTTTCTTTTTACAGCGCTTCAGCCTCCCGGCCCGTCCTATTCAAAGCAAATCCAAAGTGACAGGTCCCTGAGACAGAACACCGGGGCTCCTGCCTGCGCTCTCCAACGTCCACGCTGATCTCAGTGGCTCTCTCGGGTGGGGGGAGCCCCGCGGCTCCTCTCTCCCGCCATTTCCAGGGGTCTCTCCCCCCCAAACATCCAGACAGAGCAGCTGAGACCTCCTTTGATTTTTGACCTACTTGCATCCCGTCACAAAAAATGTAAGTATGTCAAAGATGTTTATTTAAATGTCGAAGTTTCTGGCGACCAGAGTAAGGAAAGTACCATTGAAAAAATTACTCAAGTATCCTCCCTGGGTGTACTCTTTGTGAAGAGTATACCCAGGGTTCAAAGGGTGATGATTTTAGGGGGTACAGGAGGGGGGACACTCCTATTTATATATATTTATGTAAATGCAAAATTTTTGTACATGAAACGTTCTGTTTTCATAGCTGATGTCCCATCTGACCCCCTGTGATTTTCCGTTTCGTGGACAAGTTCCACTGCAGCAAGGGATTCTGGGAAGTGACATGCAGATGAGCACACCGAGTCACCTTTTGCTTCATTTTTGTCACGTTGTTTACCCACCATAACTTAACGCAGGGGTGCGCAAAGTTCCTGCCTGGGAGTCCCAGCTTTCGCCCCCCCCCCCCGATAAGAACTTGGCGTCAAATGATGTCGCTAGTCATGTGATGTCATGTGACCCTGCAGCGTCATTTGACGCGCATTGTCATGGCGATGTGTCGCCGAAGACCCGTCTTGCAGCAGGTGATTAAGAGGCCTCACACCTCCCCCGGCATTTAATTTAGATGCCTTGGGGAAGGGCGCGGGTGCCTCCCCCTCCACCCCCCAGCAAATCTTGCGCCCCCCAGTTTGTGCACCGTTGACTTAACTAATGTGTGGTATATACTGTGTATATATATATATATATATATATATATATATATATATATATATATATACATACAGTATATATATACATACAGTATATATATACACAACAATAAATAATTCCTCTAAATGAAAACGTGGTGTGAGAAGCCTCTCCCCTCTTGCAGTCCGTATCCAGCCTGATCTGAATGATTTCATCCCTAGATGTCCGTTCCCAAATCTATTGGGATTAAAGGAGCAATCCCAGCAATATCCTACATGTGTGTTTTATTTCAGTAAATCCGCTCTGTAGTATTAGATCATTCTTACTACCTTTTTTAATAAAAATTTTAATTCAACTCCTTGAGCCATTTTTATTGAGTGTTAATACACTGAGCATCCGTTGATTTCTGTAGCAGGTTTATCCCACCTCCCCAGCAGTGCAAGATCTTTGTAACACTTTCCTGTTTGTGATACTTTGTTGCCAATGTTCCCAGCAGTTTGGGCTGCAAACTGTAACAATAGACAATGTTACCCTAGTAATATAAGGATACATGGTACCTGCTGAGTTACACTGACTGAAGGACTGACTGAAATTGAAAGGCAACCATTTAGTGAACCCCGAGAAGCAGGATCTTTGATGATCGATCACGGAAGAACCAATCGATCGGCAGCTTAGGTAATACTTTTTGAATAAAAGGTAATCAAAGGCCTCTTTTGAATGCCGAAAATGTATAATTACCCTCTATATTGGTGATACATTTAAAAATACTTTAAAACGCCTCCGCGTTTTCATACCTTCACCTCTTCTACTCCTCACTAATGTCGTGTCTGTGTGGTACAGCACGGCGTGCATTGTCAGCCCTCTACCAACCACAGCACGCCTCCGCCCCAGAGATAAATCGTGCACGCTTAGCACGGTGTCTCCCAGAATCCTTTGCGCCAGTGAGTGATGAACTGCCGCTGCGGGACTTGTTATGGTAATGCCCGCCCAGCCCTGCGCACGCGACAGCTAAATCAATGGCCAGGTGCCTGGGATCATTACTTGATGGAGAGGATTTCCAGCGCAACAAAGGACGTTGCGAGGGAGCCGTCAGAGAGGGAGACGGATTATCGGGTTTGGAGGGGGTGTGAATGACAGATGGATTTAACCAGAGGCGGCGGGGAGTATTAAAGGGGTTTTATGTGCAGTGGGAACGGCGGCTCCTTTCCTGCAAATGAGACGGCTGACACGTCTAATGATGCCAATTATCTCTGTCTACGTGGAGCCCACAAAGCTGCCACGTACAGAGACTTAAAGGGATCTTCAAACGGCACAGGCCCATGTCTGCTAAGCAGTCTTCGGCCATAAGATGCTGTACGGGTAAGGCAAGAAAACTGGTTGTGGGGCCGGGTGGGCAACTCCAGTCCTCAAGGGCCACCTACAGGTCAGGTTTTCTGGATATCCCTGCTTCAGCACAGGTGGCTCAGTCTTTGACTGAGCCACTGATTGAGCCACCTGTGCGGAAGCTGGGACTGATTGAGACACCTGGGTGGAAGCTGGGACTGATTGAGACACCTGGGCGGAAGCTGGGACTGATTGAGCCACCTGTGCTGAAGCAGGGAAACCTGTAATACCTGGCCTGTTGGCTGCCCTTGGGGACTGAAGTTGCCCAGCCCTGCTGCAGGGGGCACTCTGTGTCTTAAGGCAGGAGGCTATTCAGTAACTGTACTGTGAACCTCACGGATTTGGGTTCTGGGCTGCAGAGCTGACAGTCTGTGATGTCATATAGGACGAGAGCAAACACACAAATCAGACGTACGTTATTATCAGACATATTCCGTCGCTCGGCACAATAGAGTTGGAGGGCGGAAAACAATAAGAAAACAAACATTAACATACATTGTACCAGTGAGGGCTTGTAGGAGTAGCATGGGGGCCTGGCCCAATGGAGGGGTACGTGGAAACATGGGGGACCACTGACAGGGTTACAAGTTCAATTCCTTGACCCTCAACCGATCGAGCGTCCAAATACGGATACGAGCCCCCAAATAACCCCTGAAACCTCTCACGTCCCCCGGCTGTAAGTGGGAGGATGGGCCGCTGTATTGGGGAGACCCTGCGGCTGCTACGTCTTCTCCCAGAATCCTCAGTGTTATAGGGCAGTCAGTTGGCGGGGGAGTTACCGGGTGAGTGCAGTGAGTTGGCGGGAGAGTTCCCGGGTGAGGGCAGTGAGTTGGCGGGAGAGTTACCGGGTGAGGGCAGTGAGTTGGCGGGAGAGTTACCGGGTGAGGGCAGTGAGTTGGCGGGGGAGTTCCCGGGTTAGGGCAGTGAGTTGGCGGGAGAGTTACCGGGTGAGGGCAGTCAGTTGGCGGGAGAGTTACCGGGTGAGGGCAGTGAGTTGGCGGGAAAGTTACCGGGTGAGGGCAGTGAGTTGGCGGGAGAGTTACCGGGTGAAGGCAGTGAGTTGGCGGGAGAGTTACCGGGTGAGGGCAGTGAATTGGCGGGAGAGTTACCGGGTGAGGGAAGTGAGATGGCGGGAGAGTTACCGGGTGAGGGCAGTGAGTTGGCGGGAGAGTTACCGGGTGAGGGCTGTGTGTTGGTGGGAGAGTTACTGGGTGAGAGCAGTGTGTTGGTGGGTGAGTTACCAAGTGAGGGGTGTGAGTTGGTGGGAGAGTTACCGGGTGAGGGGAGAGAGTTGATGGGAGAGTTAAAGGGTGAGGGCAGTGAGTTGATGGGAGAGTTACCGGTTGAGGGCAGTAAGTTGATGGGAGTTACCGGTTAAGGGCAGTGAGTTGATGGGGGAGTTACCGGGTGAGGGCAGTGAGTTAATGGGTGTTACGCCGGTGCTGCCCGCAGACCAGACCCGTCCCCTGAGCTGAAGGGGGAAGTGGTAATACACGCACCTGCAGCAAAGGGAGCGTGCCCGGAGTGTGGTATGAAGCGTTGCCAGGCCAGGTGTAGTAAGGTAGACAATACTTGCCGGTACCGGTTGTAGAGATAGAGTGAAGGATGCCTCGCCGAAGTCAGGGAGTGGAGAGTGGAGATAGGTCATTGTCCAAGCCGTGTTCAAGGGGTTACCAGAGTGTGCGTTGTCCAAGGAGTGCCGAGATCGAGAGCCAGAGGGGGTAGTCGTACAAACCGCGTCAGAACCTGTGAAAACACTGAGAGAATCCAGAAGTACTTCCATACAGAGACTATGTCGAGCAAAGACTGAGAGCAGAGAGGAGCTAGATAAAGCAGGAAGGTCCAATTAGGAACGGAGGCGGGACAGGAAGAGCTACAGGGAGACACTGCAGATTGGTGCAGGCATAACAGGCCAGGTGAGTCTTGTTGGTAACCTGAGTATGCCCGTGCAGTGTGCGGGGGCGGAGCCTGAGGTCCGGGGGACGGGAATAAGAGTGTGCAGACTGAGTGTGCTCCGTAAATCGTGTACGCGTGTGAACCGAGCCAGTGGATGGTGCAGGTGTGCGTGCAGGTGTGCGTGCAGGAGGGCGTGGGCGCGCCCGGCGCTGAGCAGAGGAATCGCCGAGGGGGGTGATCCCATGACGGCGGCAGGGGCGAGGAGCCGTGGAGGCGGGTAAGGCAGGATCGTTTTGTGTGTCCAGGGGCTCCCTGCGGGGAGGGAGTGCTCTGTGTGGGAAGCGAGGAGAACGCCGATTCCTGACAGTACCCCCCTCTTCAGGAACGGCCTCAGGATGGTCCAAGAACAGTTTCTCTGGAAACTTTTTCCTGAAGGACTTAAGAAGGGCCGGGGCATGAATGTCCTTTGAAGGTACCCAGGATCTCTCTTCAGGGCCAAAGCCCTTCCACTGCACCAAGAACTGGAGCTGACCCCTGGATAGGCGAGAATCCAAAAGAGAAGGAACTTCGTATTCCTCGTTATTTTGTACAGTAATGGGATCCGGTTTACGAGTCCTTTAAGTGGAATGAAATGGGACATCTTCGAGAACCTGTCCACGACCACCAAGATAGTGTTCATTCCTCTGGACCTGCGCAACTCCTCGATGAAGTCCATAGAAATGTGGGACCAGGGGCGGTCGGGAACGGGAAGGGGTAACAGAAAACCCTGAGGCTTTTGACGGAGAGTCTTGCTTTGAGCGCACGTGGGGCATGCGCGGGTAAACTCCAGAATATCTTGAGACATCCTTGGCCACCAGAAATTCCAACGAATGAGATCAGTAGTCTTCTTAAAACCTGGATGACCTGCAGATTTAGAGGAGTGACCCCAAGACAGGACCTCTGGAACAAATCTAAATCTAATCGAGAAAAAAAAAGAGCCCAACGAGCCTGTCGTGGACCAAGGCGTCGAGCGTTCTCTATGTAAAGAAGGTTCTTGTGGTCCGTGAGAATAGTAAATGGCTCTTTTGACCCCTCCAGCAGGTGTCTCCACTCTTGAAGAGCCATCTTGACGGCCAGAAGTTCCCTGTTACCCATGTCATAGTTCCTCTCGGCAGACGAGAATTTTTTGGAAAAATATGCACAGGGATGTAACTTATCTTGGGGCGTGGGTCTCTGGGAAATAACGGCACCAGCGCCGCAATCAGAAGCGTCGACCTCCAGGACGAAGGGAAGTTCGATGTTGGGATGACGGACAATAGGTGCGGATATAAAGGCTTCCTTGAGTGTCTCGAAGGCGGAGATGGCCTCGGATGACCAAGCAGAAGGATCAGCTCCTTTTTTGGTGAGCACAGTGAGGGGTGCCACAATGGTGGAAAAACTCCGTATAAACTTACGATAGTAATTAGCGAACCCTAAAAAACGTTGTATGGCCTTGAGAGAGTTGGGTCTTGGCCATTCAGTGACTGCTTGAAGTTTACCGGAGTCCATCATAAACCCCTCATTGGAAATGATATACCCCAGGAACGGAGTAGAGGTCTGATGAAAGGTGCACTTCTCCAGTTTGGCGTACAAATGGTGTTCACGGAGACGGGAAAGGACGTAGGAGGTGTGGCATATATGGTCCTGGAGATCTTTGGAAAAAATCAGGATATCATCCAAGTATACAATAACAAAAATATTGAGTACCTTACGAAAGACGTCGTTGATGAAATCCTGGAAGACAGCGGGAGCATTACATAAGCCTAAAGGCTTTACCAGATATTCGTAGTGTCCACTACGCGTGTTGAAGGCCGTCTTCCATTCATCCCCCTTCCTGATGCGCACCAGGTTATAGGCACCACGTAGATCCAACTTGGAAAAAATCTTGGCCCCCTGTAATTTATCGAACAGTTCGGTAATAAGGGGAAGGGGGTAACGATTTTTAATAGTGATGTGGTTTAAACCCCTGTAGTCGATGCAAGGCCTCAACGACCCGTCCTTTTTCTTGACGAAGAAAAACCCAGCACCTGCTGGGGAATTGGAGTGACGAATAAAGCCTTTCTTGAGATTCTCCTGGATATATTCATCCATAGCGTGAGATTCTGGTAACGACAAGGGGTAGGTCTTGGACTTGGGTAGGGAGTAACCTGGAACTAGATCGATCGGACAATCGTAAGTCCTGTGTGGCGGCAAGAGGTCTGACTGTACCTTATTGAAAACGTCCCGGAATTGATGGTAAACGGAAGGTAGAATAACTTCGGGAACAGAGGTATTGGCCAGCAGTTGATGAGTCTCGCCTGACCTCGGCCTCCAGGAAATGGGAGCAGAGGAAGTCCAGTCAATGAGAGGATTGTTAAGCTGTAGCCAAGGAAGACCAAGGGTGATGGGTATCCCAGGAGCGTGAATGGCATCGAGAACTAAGATCTCCTTGTGCAGATGTGAGGACAGAAGCAAGGGAGCCGTCTCTAAGGAGATGTGGGCCGGGGTAAGAGGACGTCCATCGATACCGACGAGCGCGATGGGAACCTTCTTTCTCACGAGTGGTATGCGGTTTAACCTGGCGAATTCAAGATCCACAAAGTTTCCTCCAGCTCCTGAGTCAATGAAAGCGGCGGTAGAAGTCTTGAACTTATCGCCTGAAAGGGAGACAGGAAATGTAAGTTTCTTAGGGAGTTCACCTTTAGAAAGGGGACGTGGAGAAATTACACCCAGAGAGAGCCCCTCTGTACTCACTGGGTGTTCCCATTTCCCGGACGCAGTGGACACTCCCGAACCAGATGTTCCATGGATCCGCAGTAGAAACACAATCCCCCGGCGTGGCGGAACTGCCGTATCGGTGTGCGGATGCGTTGTACCCCCAATTGCATTGGCTCTGGCAACTCCAGTGCAGGACGAAGAGGTATGGTAGCACTTGGGGGAGCAGGAGTGTTGCTGGGAGTACTGGAGAACGGAACTTGAAAGTTATGGACGCGAGTGCGCTGACGCTCTGAGCGGCGTACCTGGATACGTTGACCCACTCGGACAGCCAAATCAATGAGGACCTCCAATTGATCCGGCCTGGATTGGCGAGAGAGTTCATCCTTGATGGGATCTGCCAGGCCTTGCCAGAACACGGAGACGAGAGCCTCTTGTCCCCAGTTAGTCTCGGCTGCTAGAGTCCGGAATTCCACAGCATACTGTGTCACCATTCGCCGTCCCTGAGTGATCTGGAGGAGAGATACAGATGCCATCTCCCGACGAGCGGGGGAATCGAATACTCGTTGAAACTCGGCTTTAAATGCCGTGTAATCATGGGTAAGGTCAGAACGTCGCTCCCAAACCGGGGAAGCCCAAGCCAGGGTGCTGCAAGTGAGGAGGTTATAAATGTAGGCTACCATCTTGCGATCAGTATTGTAGAGATGGGGGGCATTTCAAACTGCACCTCACACTGGTTTAGGAAACCCCTACAATCTTGCGGTTCACCTGCATAAGGCTTGGGGGGAGGAATCCTTACATCTGAGCTGCTAACTGCGCTTGCGGAGTGGGGGCTTACATCTGGCAGGGTCGCGGTCGGTACCCTGTCTGAGAGTACTGCGACCTGGCGTGTAAGTGTCACAAGTTGATCCGCCATGGACTGGTTTTGCTGAAGCAGATTAGAAAGAAACTGTTGAAGTTCGGTCTGGTCTGCGTCTTGTGGGCTCGACATAATGTTACGCCGGTGCTGCCCGCAGACCAGACCCGTCCCCTGAGCTGAAGGGGGAAGTGGTAATACACGCACCCGCAGCAAAGGGAGCGTGTCCGGAGTGTGGTATGAAGCGTTGCCAGGCCAGGTGTAGTAAGGTAGACAATACTTGCCGGTACCGGTTGTAGAGATAGAGTGAAGGATGCCTTGCCGAAGTCAGGGAGTGGAGAGTGGAGATAGGTCGTTGTCCAAGCCGTGTTCAAGGGGTTACCAGAGTGTGCGTTGTCCAAGGAGTGCCGAGATCGAGAGCCAGAGGGGGTAGTCGTACGAGCCGCGTCAGAACCTGTGAAAACACTGAGAGAATCCAGAAGTACTTCCATACAGAGACTATGTCGAGCAAAGACTGAGAGCAGAGAGGAGCTAGATAAAGCAGGAAGGTCCAATTAGGAACGGAGGCGGGACAGGAAGTGATACAGGGAGACACTGCAGATTGGTGCAGGCATAACAGGCTAGGTGAGTCTTGTTAGTAACCTGAGTATGCCCGTGCAGCGTGCGGGGGCGGAGCCTGAGGTCCGGGGGACGGGAATAAGAGTGTGCAGACTGAGCGTGCTCCGTAACTCGTGTACGCGTGTGAACCGAGCCAGTGGATGGTGCAGGTGTGCGTGCAGGTGTGCGTGCAGGAGGGCGTGGGCGCGCCCGGCGCCGAGCAGAGGAATCGCCGAGGGGAGTGATCCCGCGACGGCGGCAGGGGCGAGGAGCCGTGGAGGCCGGTAAGGCAGGATTGTTTTGTGTGTCCAGGGGCTCCCTGCGGGGAGGGAGTGCTCTGTGTGGGAAGCGAGGAGAACACCGATTCCTGACAATGGGAAAGTTACCGGGTGAGGGCAGTGAGTTAATGGGAGAGTTACCGGGTGAGGGCTGTGTGTTGGCGGGAGAGTTACCGGGTGAGGGCAGTGAGATGGCAGGAGAGTTACCGGGTGAGGGCAGTGAGTTGGCGGGAGAGTTACCGGGTGAGGGCAGTGTGTTGGTGGGAGAGTTACCGGGTGAGGGCCGTGAGTTGGCAGGAGAGTTACCGGGTGAGGGCAGTGTGTTGGTGGGAGAGTTACCGGGTGAGGGGTGTGAGTTGGTGGGAGAGTTCCCGGGTGAGGGGAGTGAGTTGATGGGAGAGTTACCGGGTGAGGGCAGTGAGTTGATGGGGGAGTAACCGGGTGAGGGCAGTGAGTTAATGGGAAAGTTACCGGGTGAGGGCAGTGAGTTGGCGGGAGAGTTACCGGGAGAGGGCAGTGAGTTGGCGGGAGAGTTACCGGATGAAGGCAGTGAGTTAATGGGAGAGTTACCGGGTGAGGGCAGTGAGTTGGCGGGAGAGTTACCAGATGAGGGCAGTGAGTTGATGGGAGAGTTACCGGTGAGGACAGTGAGTTGATGGGAGAGTTAAAGGGTGAGGGCAGTGAGTTGGCGGGAGAGTTACCGAGTGAGGGCATTGAGTTGACCGGGGAGTTACCGGGTGAGGGCAGTGAGTTGGCGGGAGAGTTACCGGGTGAGGGCAGTGAGTTGGCGGGAGAGTTACCGGGTGAGGGCAGTGAGTTGGCGGGAGAGTTACCGGGTGAGGGCAGTGAGTTGGCGGGAGAGTTACCGGGTGAGGGCAGTGAGTTGATGGGAGAGTTACCGGGTGAGGGCAGTGAGTTGGCGGGAGAGTTACCGGGTGAGGGCAGTGAGTTGATGGGAGAGTTACCGGGTGAGGGCAGTGAGTCGATGGGAGAGTTCCCGGGTGAGGGCAGTGAGTTGGTGGGAGAGTTACCGGGTGAGAGCAGTGAGTTGGTGGGGGAGTTACCGGGTGAGGGCAGTGAGTTGGCGGGAGAGTTCCCGGGTGAGAGCAGTGAGTTGGTGGGAGAGTTACCGGGTGAGGGCAGTGAGTCGATGGGAGAGTTACCGGGTGAGGGCAGTGAGTTGGCGGGAGAGTTACCGGGTGAGAGCTGTGAGTTGGTGGGGGAGTTACCGGGTGAGGGCAGTGAGTTGGCGGGAGAGTTAACGGGTTAGAGCAGTGAGTTGGCGGGAGAGTTACCAGGTGAGAGCAGTGAGTTGGCGGGAGAGTTCCCGGGTGACAGCAGTGAGTTGGTGGGAGACTTACAAGGTGAGGGCAGTGAGTTCATGGGAGAGTTCCCGGGTGAGGGCAGTGAGTTGGCGGGAGAGTTACCGGGTGAGAGCAGTGAGTTCATGGGAGAGTTCCCGGGTGAGGGCAGTGAGTTGGCGGGAGAGTTACCAGGTGAGGGCAGTGAGTTCATGGGAGAGTTCCCGGGTGAGGGCAGTGAGTTGGCGGGAGAGTTACCGGGTGAGAGCAGTGAGTTGGTGGGAGAGTTACCGGGTGAGGGCAGTGAGTTGGCGGGAGAGTTCCCGGGTGAGAGCAGTGAGTTGGCGGGAGAGTTACAAGGTGAGGACAGTGAGTTGATGGGAGAGTTCCCGGGTGAGGGCAGTGAGTTGGCAGGAGAGTTACCGGGTGAGGGCAGTGAGTTGATGGGAGAGTTCCCGGGTGAGGGCAGTGAGTTGGCGGGAGAGTTACCGGGTGAGAGCAGTGAGTTGGTGGGAGAGTTACCTGGTGAGGGCAGTGAGTTGGCGGGAGAGTTACCGGGAAAGGGCAGTGAGTTGGCGGGAGAGTTACCGGATGAAGGCAGTGAGTTAATGGGAGAGTTACCGGGTGAGGGCAGTGAGTTGGCGGGAGAGTTACCAGATGAGGACAGTGAGTTGATGGGAGAGTTTCCGGTGAGGACAGTGAGTTGATGGGAGATTTAAAGGGTGAGGGCAGTGAGTTGGCGGGAGAGTTACCGAGTGAGGGCATTGAGTTGACCGGGGAGTTACCGGGTGAGGGCAGTGAGTTGGCGGGAGAGTTACCGGGTGAGGGCAGTGAGTTGGCGGGAGAGTTACCGGGTGAGGGCAGTGAGTTGGCGGGAGAGTTACCAGGTGAGGGCAGTGAGTTGGCGGGAGAGTTACCGGGGGAGGGCAGTGAGTTGATGGGAGAGTTACCGGGTGAGGGCAGTGAGTTGGCGGGAGAGTTACCGGGTGAGGGCAGTGAGTTGATGGGAGAGTTACCGGGTGAGGGCAGTGAGTTGGCGGGAGAGTTACCAGGTGAGAGCAGTGAGTTGGTGGGGGAGTTACCGGGTGAGGGCAGTGAGTTGGCGGGAGAGTTCCCGGGTGAGAGCAGTGAGTTGGTGGGAGAGTTAACGGGTGAGGGCAGTGAGTCGATTGGAGAGTTACCGGGTGAGGGCAGTGAGTTGGCGGGTGAGTTACCGGGTGAAAGCAGTGAGTTGGTGGGGGAGTTACCGGGTAAGGGCAGTGAGTTGGCGGGAGAGTTACCGGGTGAGAGCAGTGAGTTGGCGGGAGAGTTACCGGGTGAGAGCAGTGAGTTGGTGGGGGAGTTACCGGGTGAGGGCAGTGAGTTGGCGGGAGAGTTACCGGGTGAGAGCAGTGAGTTGGCGGGAGAGTTCCCGGGTGAGAGCAGTGAGTTGGTGGGAGAGTTACAAGGTGAGGGCAGTGAGTTGATGGGAGAGTTCCCGGGTGAGGGCAGTGAGTTGGCGGGAGAGTTACCGGGTGAGGGCAGTGAGTTGATGGGAGAGTTCCCGGGTGAGGGCAGTGAGTTGGCGGGAGAGTTACCGGGTGAGAGCAGTGAGTTGGTGGGAGAGTTACCGGGTGAGGGCAGTGAGTTGGCGGGAGAGTTCCCGGGTGAGAGCAGTGAGTTGGTGGGAGAGTTACCGGGTGTGGGCTGTGTGTTGGCGGGAGTTACCGGGTGAGGGCAGTGAGTTGGCGGGAGAGTTACCGGGTGAGGGCAGTGAGTTGGCGGGAGAGTTTCCGGGTGAGAGCAGTGAGTTGGCTGGGGAGTTACCGGGTGAGGGGAGAGAGTTGATGGGAGAGTTACCGGGTGAGGGCAGTGAGTTGGTGGGAGAGTTCCCGGGTGAGGGCAGTGAGTTGGCGGGAGAGTTACCGGGTGAGAGCAGTGAGTTGGTGGGGGAGTTACCGGGTGAGGGCAGTGAGTTGGCGGGAGAGTTCCCGGGTGAGAGCAGTGAGTTGGTGGGAGAGTTACCGGGTGAGGGCTGTGTGTTGGCGGGAGAGTTACCGGGTGAGGGCAGTGAGTTGGCGGGAGAGTTCCCGGGTGAGAGCAGTGAGTTGGCTGGGGAGTTACCGGGTGAGGGGAGAGAGTTGATGGGAGAGTTACCGGGTGAGAGCAGTGAGTTGGCGGGAGAGTTACCGGGTGAGAGCAGTGAGTTGGTGGGGGAGTTACCGGGATAGGGCAGTGAGTTGGCGGGAGAGTTACAGGGTGAGGGCCGTGAGTTGGCGGGAGAGTTACCGGGTGAGGGCAGTGAGTTGGCGGGAGAGTTCCCGGGTGAGGGCAGTGAGTTGGCGGGTGAGTTACCGGGTGAGGGCAGTGAGTTGATGGGAGAGTTACCGGGAGAAGGCAGTGAGTTGGCTGGGGTGTTACCGGGTGAGGGTAGTGAGTTGGCGGGGGAGTAACCAGGTGAAGGCAGTGAGTTGATGGGAGAGTAACCGGGTGAGGGCAGTGAGTTGGCGGGGAGTTCCCGGGTGAGGGCAGTGAGTTGGCTGGGGAGTTACCGGGTGAGGGCAGTGAGTTGGCGGGAGAGTTACCGGGTGAGGGCAGTGAGTCAATGGGAGAGTTACCGGGTGAGGGCAGTGAGTTGGCGGGAGAGTTGCCGGGTGAGGGCAGTGAGTTGATGGAGAGTAACCGGGAGAAGGCAGTGAGTTGGCGGGGGAGTTACCAGGTGACGGCAGTGAGTTGATGGGAGAGTTACCAGGTGAGGGCAGTGAGTTGGCTGTGGTGTTACCGGGTGAGGGCAGTGAGTTGGTGGGAGAGTTCCCGGGTGAGGGGAGTGAGTTGATGGGAGAGTTACCGGGTGAGGGCAGTGAGTTGATGGGGGAGTAACCGGGTGAGGGCAGTGAGTTAATGGGAAAGTTACCGGGTGAGGGCAGTGAGTTGGCGGGAGAGTTACCGGGAGAGGGCAGTGAGTTGGCGGGAGAGTTACCGGATGAAGGCAGTGAGTTAATGGGAGAGTTACCGGGTGTGGGCAGTGAGTTGGCGGGAGAGTTACCAGATGAGGGCAGTGAGTTGATGGGAGAGTTACCGGTGAGGACAGTGAGTTGATGGGAGAGTTAAAGGGTGAGGGCAGTGAGTTGGCGGGAGAGTTACCGAGTGAGGGCATTGAGTTGACCGGGGAGTTACCGGGTGAGGGCAGTGAGTTGGCGGGAGAGTTACCGGGTGAGGGCAGTGAGTTGGCGGGAGAGTTACCGGGTGAGGGCAGTGAGTTGGCGGGAGAGTTACCGGGTGAGGGCAGTGAGTTGGCGGGAGAGTTACCGGGTGAGGGCAGTGAGTTGATGGGAGAGTTACCGGGTGAGGGCAGTGAGTTGGCGGGAGAGTTACCGGGTGAGGGCAGTGAGTTGATGGGAGAGTTACCGGGTGAGGGCAGTGAGTCGATGGGAGAGTTCCCGGGTGAGGGCAGTGAGTTGGTGGGAGAGTTACCGGGTGAGAGCAGTGAGTTGGTGGGGGAGTTACCGGGTGAGGGCAGTGAGTTGGCGGGAGAGTTCCCGGGTGAGAGCAGTGAGTTGGTGGGAGAGTTACCGGGTGAGGGCAGTGAGTCGATGGGAGAGTTACCGGGTGAGGGCAGTGAGTTGGCGGGAGAGTTACCGGGTGAGAGCTGTGAGTTGGTGGGGGAGTTACCGGGTGAGGGCAGTGAGTTGGCGGGAGAGTTAACGGGTTAGAGCAGTGAGTTGGCGGGAGAGTTACCAGGTGAGAGCAGTGAGTTGGCGGGAGAGTTCCCGGGTGAGAGCAGTGAGTTGGTGGGAGAGTTACAAGGTGAGGGCAGTGAGTTGATGGGAGAGTTCCCGGGTGAGGGCAGTGAGTTGGCGGGAGAGTTACCAGGTGAGGGCAGTGAGTTCATGGGAGAGTTCCCGGGTGAGGGCAGTGAGTTGGCGGGAGAGTTACCGGGTGAGAGCAGTGAGTTGGTGGGAGAGTTACCGGGTGAGGGCAGTGAGTTGGCGGGAGAGTTCCCGGGTGAGAGCAGTGAGTTGGCGGGAGAGTTACAAGGTGAGGACAGTGAGTTGATGGGAGAGTTCCCGGGTGAGGGCAGTGAGTTGGCGGGAGAGTTACCGGGTGAGAGCAGTGAGTTGGTGGGAGAGTTACCTGGTGAGGGCAGTGAGTTGGCGGGAGAGTTACCGGGAAAGGGCAGTGAGTTGGCGGGAGAGTTACCGGATGAAGGCAGTGAGTTAATGGGAGAGTTACCGGGTGAGAGCAGTGAGTTGGTGGGAGAGTTAACGGGTGAGGGCAGTGAGTCGATTGGAGAGTTTCCGGTGAGGACAGTGAGTTGATGGGAGATTTAAAGGGTGAGGGCAGTGAGTTGGCGGGAGAGTTACCGAGTGAGGGCATTGAGTTGACCGGGGAGTTACCGGGTGAGGGCAGTGAGTTGGCGGGAGAGTTACCGGGTGAGGGCAGTGAGTTGGCGGGAGAGTTACCGGGTGAGGGCAGTGAGTTGGCGGGAGAGTTACCGGGTGAGGGCAGTGAGTTGGCGGGAGAGTTACCGGGGGAGGGCAGTGAGTTGATGGGAGAGTTACCGGGTGAGGGCAGTGAGTTGGCGGGAGAGTTACCGGGTGAGGGCAGTGAGTTGATGGGAGAGTTACCGGGTGAGGGCAGTGAGTTGGCGGGAGAGTTACCAGGTGAGAGCAGTGAGTTGGTGGGGGAGTTACCGGGTGAGGGCAGTGAGTTGGCGGGAGAGTTCCCGGGTGAGAGCAGTGAGTTGGTGGGAGAGTTAACGGGTGAGGGCAGTGAGTCGATTGGAGAGTTACCGGGTGAGGGCAGTGAGTTGGCGGGTGAGTTACCGGGTGAAAGCAGTGAGTTGGTGGGGGAGTTACCGGGTAAGGGCAGTGAGTTGGCGGGAGAGTTACCGGGTGAGAGCAGTGAGTTGGCGGGAGAGTTACCGGGTGAGAGCAGTGAGTTGGTGGGGGAGTTACCGGGTGAGGGCAGTGAGTTGGCGGGAGAGTTACCGGGTGAGAGCAGTGAGTTGGCGGGAGAGTTCCCGGGTGAGAGCAGTGAGTTGGTGGGAGAGTTACAAGGTGAGGGCAGTGAGTTGATGGGAGAGTTCCCGGGTGAGGGCAGTGAGTTGGCGGGAGAGTTACCGGGTGAGGGCAGTGAGTTGATGGGAGAGTTCCCGGGTGAGGGCAGTGAGTTGGCGGGAGAGTTACCGGGTGAGAGCAGTGAGTTGGTGGGAGAGTTACCGGGTGAGGGCAGTGAGTTGGCGGGAGAGTTCCCGGGTGAGAGCAGTGAGTTGGTGGGAGAGTTACCGGGTGTGGGCTGTGTGTTGGCGGGAGTTACCGGGTGAGGGCAGTGAGTTGGCGGGAGAGTTACCGGGTGAGGGCAGTGAGTTGGCGGGAGAGTTTCCGGGTGAGAGCAGTGAGTTGGCTGGGGAGTTACCGGGTGAGGGGAGAGAGTTGATGGGAGAGTTACCGGGTGAGGGCAGTGAGTTGGTGGGAGAGTTCCCGGGTGAGGGCAGTGAGTTGGCGGGAGAGTTACCGGGTGAGAGCAGTGAGTTGGTGGGGGAGTTACCGGGTGAGGGCAGTGAGTTGGCGGGAGAGTTCCCGGGTGAGAGCAGTGAGTTGGTGGGAGAGTTACCGGGTGAGGGCTGTGTGTTGGCGGGAGAGTTACCGGGTGAGGGCAGTGAGTTGGCGGGAGAGTTCCCGGGTGAGAGCAGTGAGTTGGCTGGGGAGTTACCGGGTGAGGGGAGAGAGTTGATGGGAGAGTTACCGGGTGAGAGCAGTGAGTTGGCGGGAGAGTTACCGGGTGAGAGCAGTGAGTTGGTGGGGGAGTTACTGGGATAGGGCAGTGAGTTGGCGGGAGAGTTACAGGGTGAGGGCCGTGAGTTGGCGGGAGAGTTACCGGGTGAGGGCAGTGAGTTGGCGGGAGAGTTCCCGGGTGAGGGCAGTGAGTTGGCGGGTGAGTTACCGGGTGAGGGCAGTGAGTTGATGGGAGAGTTACCGGGAGAAGGCAGTGAGTTGGCTGGGGTGTTACCGGGTGAGGGTAGTGAGTTGGCGGGGGAGTAACCAGGTGAAGGCAGTGAGTTGATGGGAGAGTTACCGGGTGAGGGCAGTGAGTTGGCGGGGAGTTCCCGGGTGAGGGCAGTGCGTTGGCTGGGGAGTTACCGGGTGAGGGCAGTGAGTTGGCGGGGGAGTTCCCGGGTGAGGGCAGTGAGTTGATGGGAGAGTTACCGGGTGAGGGCAGTGAGTTGGCGGGAGAGTTACCGGGTGAGGGCAGTGAGTCAATGGGAGAGTTACCGGGTGAGGGCAGTGAGTTGGCGGGAGAGTTGCCGGGTGAGGGCAGTGAGTTGATGGAGAGTAACCGGGAGAAGGCAGTGAGTTGGCGGGGGAGTTACCAGGTGACGGCAGTGAGTTGATGGGAGAGTTACCAGGTGAGGGCAGTGAGTTGGCTGTGGTGTTACCGGGTGAGGGCAGTGAGTTGGCGGGAGAGTTACCGGGTGTGGGCAGTGAGTCGATGGGAGAGTTACCGGGTGAGGGCAGTGAGTTGGTGGGGAGAGTTCCCAGATGAGGGCAGTGAGTTGGTGGGAGAGTTACCGGGTGAGGGCACTGAGTCGATGGGAGAGTTACAGGGTGAGGGCAGTGAGTTGGCGGGAGAGTTACCGGGTGAGAGCTGTAAGTTGGTGGGGGAGTTACCGGGTGAGGGCAGTGAGTTGGCGGGAGAGTTAACGGGTTAGAGCAGTGAGTTGGCGGGAGAGTTCCCGGGTGAGAGCAGTGAGTTGGCGGGAGAGTTCCCGGGTGAGAGCAGTGAGTTGGTGGGAGAGTTACAAGGTGAGGGCAGTGAGTTGATGGGAGAGTTCCCGGGTGAGGGCAGTGAGTTGGCGGGAGAGTTACCGGGTGAGAGCAGTGAGTTCATAGGAGAGTTCCCGGGTGAGGGCAGTTAGTTGGCGGGAGAGTTACCGGGTGAGAGCAGTGAGTTGGTGGGAGAGTTACCGGGTGAGGGCAGTGAGTTGGCGGGAGAGTTCCCGGGTGAGAGCAGTGAGTTGGTGGGAGAGTTACCGGGTGAGGGCAGTGAGTTGATGGGAGAGTTACCGGGAGAAGGCAGTGAGTTGGCTGGGGTGTTACCGGGTGAGGGTAGTGAGTTGGCGGGGGAGTAACCAGGTGAAGGCAGTGAGTTGATGGGAGAGTTACCGGGTGAGGGCAGTTAGTTGGCGGGGAGTTCCCGGGTGAGGGCAGTGAGTTGGCTGGGGAGTTACCGGGTGAGGGCAGTGAGTTGGCGGGGGAGTTCCCGGGTGAGGGCAGTGAGTTGATGGGTGAGTTACCGGGTGAGGGCAGTGAGTTGGCGGGAGAGTTACCGGGTGAGGGCAGTGAGTCAATGGGAGAGTTACCGGGTGAGGGCAGTGAGTTGGCGGGAGAGTTGCCGGGTGAGGGCAGTGAGTTGATGGAGAGTAACCGGGAGAAGGCAGTGAGTTGGCGGGGGAGTTACCAGGTGACGGCAGTGAGTTGATGGGAGAGTTACCAGGTGAGGGCAGTAAGTTGGCTGGGGTGTTACCGGGTGAGGGCAGTGAGTTGGCGGGAGAGTTACCGGGTGAGGGCAGTGAGTCGATGGGAGAGTTACCGGGTGAGGGCAGTGAGTTGGTGGGGAGAGTTCCCAGATGAGGGCAGTGAGTTGGTGGGAGAGTTACCGGGTGAGGGCACTGAGTCGATGGGAGAGTTACCGGGTGAGGGCAGTGAGTTGGCGGGAGAGTTACCGGGTGAGAGCTGTGAGTTGGTGGGGGAGTTACCGGGTGAGGGCAGTGAGTTGGCGGGAGAGTTAACGGGTTAGAGCAGTGAGTTGGCGGGAGAGTTACCGGGTGAGAGCAGTGAGTTGGCGGGAGAGTTCCCGGGTGAGAGCAGTGAGTTGGTGGGAGAGTTACAAGGTGAGGGCAGTGAGTTGATGGGAGAGTTCCCGGGTGAGGGCAGTGAGTTGGCGGGAGAGTTACCGGGTGAGGGCAGTGAGTTCATAGGAGAGTTCCCGGGTGAGGGCAGTTAGTTGGCGGGAGAGTTACCGGGTGAGAGCAGTGAGTTGGTGGGAGAGTTACCGGGTGAGGGCAGTGAGTTGGCGGGAGAGTTCCCGGGTGAGAGCAGTGAGTTGGTGGGAGAGTTACAAGGTGAGGGCAGTGAGTTGATGGGAGAGTTCCCGGGTGAGGGCAGTGAGTTGGCGGGAGAGTTACCGGTTGAGGGCAGTGAGTTGATGGGAGAGTTCCCGGGTGAGGGCAGTGAGTTGGTGGGAGAGTTACCGGGTGAGAGCAGTGAGTTGGTGGGAGAGTTACCTGGTGAGGGCAGTGAGTTGGCGGGAGAGTTACCGGGAAAGGGCAGTGAGTTGGCGGGAGAGTTACCGGATGAAGGCAGTGAGTTAATGGGAGAGTTACCGGGTGAGGGCAGTGAGTTGGCGGGAGAGTTACCAGATGAGGGCAGTGAGTTGATGGGAGAGTTACCGGTGAGGACAGTGAGTTGATGGGAGAGTTACCGAGTGAGGGCATTGAGTTGACCGGGGAGTTACCGGGTGAGGGCAATGAGTTGGCGGGAGAGTTACCGGGTGAGGGCAGTGAGTTGGCGGGAGAGTTACCGGGTGAGGGCAGTGAGTTGGCGGGAGAGTTACCGGGTGAGGGCAGTGAGTTGGCGGGAGAGTTACCGGGTGAGGGCAGTGAGTTGATGGGAGAGTTACCGGGTGAGGGCAGTGAGTTGGTGGGAGAGTTACCGGGTGAGAGCAGTGAGTTGGTGGGGGAGTTACCGGGTGAGGGCAGTGAGTTGGCGGGAGAGTTCCCGGGTGAGAGCAGTGAGTTGGTGGGAGAGTTACCGGGTGAGGGCAGTGAGTCGATGGGAGAGTTACCGGGTGAGGGCAGTGAGTTGGCGGGAGAGTTACCGGGTGAGAGCTGTGAGTTGGTGGGGGAGTTACCGGGTGAGGGCAGTGAGTTGGCGGGAGAGTTAACGGGTTAGAGCAGTGAGTTGGCGGGAGAGTTACCAGGTGAGAGCAGTGAGTTGGCGGGAGAGTTCCCGGGTGAGAGCAGTGAGTTGGTGGGAGAGTTACAAGGTGAGGGCAGTGAGTTGATGGGAGAGTTCCCGGGTGAGGGCAGTGAGTTGGCGGGAGAGTTACCAGGTGAGGGCAGTGAGTTCATGGGAGAGTTCCCGGGTGAGGGCAGTGAGTTGGCGGGAGAGTTACCGGGTGAGAGCAGTGAGTTGGTGGGAGAGTTACCGGGTGAGGGCAGTGAGTTGGCGGGAGAGTTCCCGGGTGAGAGCAGTGAGTTGGCGGGAGAGTTACAAGGTGAGGACAGTGAGTTGATGGGAGAGTTCCCGGGTGAGGGCAGTGAGTTGGCAGGAGAGTTACCGGGTGAGGGCAGTGAGTTGATGGGAGAGTTCCCGGGTGAGGGCAGTGAGTTGGCGGGAGAGTTACCGGGTGAGAGCAGTGAGTTGGTGGGAGAGTTACCTGGTGAGGGCAGTGAGTTGGCGGGAGAGTTACCGGGAAAGGGCAGTGAGTTGGCGGGAGAGTTACCGGATGAAGGCAGTGAGTTAATGGGAGAGTTACCGGGTGAGGGCAGTGAGTTGGCGGGAGAGTTACCAGATGAGGACAGTGAGTTGATGGGAGAGTTTCCGGTGAGGACAGTGAGTTGATGGGAGATTTAAAGGGTGAGGGCAGTGAGTTGGCGGGAGAGTTACCGAGTGAGGGCATTGAGTTGACCGGGGAGTTACCGGGTGAGGGCAGTGAGTTGGCGGGAGAGTTACCGGGTGAGGGCAGTGAGTTGGCGGGAGAGTTACCGGGTGAGGGCAGTGAGTTGGCGGGAGAGTTACCGGGTGAGGGCAGTGAGTTGGTGGGAGAGTTACCGGGGGAGGGCAGTGAGTTGATGGGAGAGTTACCGGGTGAGGGCAGTGAGTTGGCGGGAGAGTTACCGGGTGAGGGCAGTGAGTTGATGGGAGAGTTACCGGGTGAGGGCAGTGAGTTGGCGGGAGAGTTACCAGGTGAGAGCAGTGAGTTGGTGGGGGAGTTACCGGGTGAGGGCAGTGAGTTGGCGGGAGAGTTCCCGGGTGAGAGCAGTGAGTTGGTGGGAGAGTTAACGGGTGAGGGCAGTGAGTCGATTGGAGAGTTACCGGGTGAGGGCAGTGAGTTGGCGGGTGAGTTACCGGGTGAAAGCAGTGAGTTGGTGGGGGAGTTACCGGGTAAGGGCAGTGAGTTGGCGGGAGAGTTACCGGGTGAGAGCAGTGAGTTGGCGGGAGAGTTACCGGGTGAGAGCAGTGAGTTGGTGGGGGAGTTACCGGGTGAGGGCAGTGAGTTGGCGGGAGAGTTACCGGGTGAGAGCAGTGAGTTGGCGGGAGAGTTCCCGGGTGAGAGCAGTGAGTTGGTGGGAGAGTTACAAGGTGAGGGCAGTGAGTTGATGGGAGAGTTCCCGGGTGAGGGCAGTGAGTTGGCGGGAGAGTTACCGGGTGAGGGCAGTGAGTTGATGGGAGAGTTCCCGGGTGAGGGCAGTGAGTTGGCGGGAGAGTTACCGGGTGAGAGCAGTGAGTTGGTGGGAGAGTTACCGGGTGAGGGCAGTGAGTTGGCGGGAGAGTTCCCGGGTGAGAGCAGTGAGTTGGTGGGAGAGTTACCGGGTGTGGGCTGTGTGTTGGCGGGAGTTACCGGGTGAGGGCAGTGAGTTGGCGGGAGAGTTACCGGGTGAGGGCAGTGAGTTGGCGGGAGAGTTTCCGGGTGAGAGCAGTGAGTTGGCTGGGGAGTTACCGGGTGAGGGGAGAGAGTTGATGGGAGAGTTACCGGGTGAGGGCAGTGAGTTGGTGGGAGAGTTCCCGGGTGAGGGCAGTGAGTTGGCGGGAGAGTTACCGGGTGAGAGCAGTGAGTTGGTGGGGGAGTTACCGGGTGAGGGCAGTGAGTTGGCGGGAGAGTTCCCGGGTGAGAGCAGTGAGTTGGTGGGAGAGTTACCGGGTGAGGGCTGTGTGTTGGCGGGAGAGTTACCGGGTGAGGGCAGTGAGTTGGCGGGAGAGTTTCCGGTTGAGGGCAGTGAGTTGGCGGGAGAGTTCCCGGGTGAGAGCAGTGAGTTGGCTGGGGAGTTACCGGGTGAGGGGAGAGAGTTGATGGGAGAGTTACCGGGTGAGAGCAGTGAGTTGGCGGGAGAGTTACCGGGTGAGAGCAGTGAGTTGGTGGGGGAGTTACCGGGATAGGGCAGTGAGTTGGCGGGAGAGTTACAGGGTGAGGGCCGTGAGTTGGCGGGAGAGTTACCGGGTGAGGGCAGTGAGTTGGCGGGAGAGTTCCCGGGTGAGGGCAGTGAGTTGGCGGGTGAGTTACCGGGTGAGGGCAGTGAGTTGATGGGAGAGTTACCGGGAGAAGGCAGTGAGTTGGCTGGGGTGTTACCGGGTGAGGGTAGTGAGTTGGCGGGGGAGTAACCAGGTGAAGGCAGTGAGTTGATGGGAGAGTTACCGGGTGAGGGCAGTGAGTTGGCGGGGAGTTCCCGGGTGAGGGCAGTGAGTTGGCTGGGGAGTTACCGGGTGAGGGCAGTGAGTTGGCGGGGGAGTTCCCGGGTGAGGGCAGTGAGTTGATGGGAGAGTTACCGGGTGAGGGCAGTGAGTTGGCGGGAGAGTTACCGGGTGAGGGCAGTGAGTCAATGGGAGAGTTACCGGGTGAGGGCAGTGAGTTGGCGGGAGAGTTGCCGGGTGAGGGCAGTGAGTTGATGGAGAGTAACCGGGAGAAGGCAGTGAGTTGGCGGGGGAGTTACCAGGTGACGGCAGTGAGTTGATGGGAGAGTTACCAGGTGAGGGCAGTGAGTTGGCTGTGGTGTTACCGGGTGAGGGCAGTGAGTTGGCGGGAGAGTTACCGGGTGAGGGCAGTGAGTCGATGGGAGAGTTACCGGGTGAGGGCAGTGAGTTGGCGGGAGAGTTCCCAGATGAGGGCAGTGAGTTGGTGGGAGAGTTACCGGGTGAGGGCACTGAGTCGATGGGAGAGTTACCGGGTGAGGGCAGTGAGTTGGCGGGAGAGTTACCGGGTGAGAGCTGTGAGTTGGTGGGGGAGTTACCGGGTGAGGGCAGTGAGTTGGCGGGAGAGTTAACGGGTTAGAGCAGTGAGTTGGCGGGAGAGTTCCCGGGTGAGAGCAGTGAGTTGGCGGGAGAGTTCCCGGGTGAGAGCAGTGAGTTGGTGGGAGAGTTACAAGGTGAGGGCAGTGAGTTGATGGGAGAGTTCCCGGGTGAGGGCAGTGAGTTGGCGGGAGAGTTACCGGGTGAGGGCAGTGAGTTCATAGGAGAGTTCCCGGGTGAGGGCAGTTAGTTGGCGGGAGAGTTACCGGGTGAGAGCAGTGAGTTGGTGGGAGAGTTACCGGGTGAGGGCAGTGAGTTGGCGGGAGAGTTCCCGGGTGAGAGCAGTGAGTTGGTGGGAGAGTTACCGGGTGAGGGCAGTGAGTTGATGGGAGAGTTACCGGGAGAAGGCAGTGAGTTGGCTGGGGTGTTACCGGGTGAGGGTAGTGAGTTGGCGGGGGAGTAACCAGGTGAAGGCAGTGAGTTGATGGGAGAGTTACCGGGTGAGGGCAGTTAGTTGGCGGGGAGTTCCCGGGTGAGTGCAGTGAGTTGGCTGGGGAGTTACCGGGTGAGGGCAGTGAGTTGGCGGGGGAGTTCCCGGGTGAGGGCAGTGAGTTGATGGGAGAGTTACCGGGTGAGGGCAGTGAGTTGGCGGGAGAGTTACCGGGTGAGGGCAGTGAGTCAATGGGAGAGTTACCGGGTGACGGCAGTGAGTTGGCGGGAGAGTTGCCGGGTGAGGGCAGTGAGTTGATGGAGAGTAACCGGGAGAAGGCAGTGAGTTGGCGGGGGAGTTACCAGGTGACGGCAGTGAGTTGATGGGAGAGTTACCAGGTGAGGGCAGTAAGTTGGCTGGGGTGTTACCGGGTGAGGGCAGTGAGTTGGCGGGAGAGTTACCGGGTGAGGGCAGTGAGTCGATGGGAGAGTTACCGGGTGAGGGCAGTGAGTTGGTGGGGAGAGTTCCCAGATGAGGGCAGTGAGTTGGTGGGAGAGTTACCGGGTGAGGGCACTGAGTCGATGGGAGAGTTACCGGGTGAGGGCAGTGAGTTGGCGGGAGAGTTACCGGGTGAGAGCTGTGAGTTGGTGGGGGAGTTACCGGGTGAGGGCAGTGAGTTGGCGGGAGAGTTAACGGGTTAGAGCAGTGAGTTGGCGGGAGAGTTACCGGGTGAGAGCAGTGAGTTGGCGGGAGAGTTCCCGGGTGAGAGCAGTGAGTTGGTGGGAGAGTTACAAGGTGAGGGCAGTGAGTTGATAGGAGAGTTCCCGGGTGAGGGCAGTGAGTTGGCGGGAGAGTTACCGGGTGAGGGCAGTGAGTTCATAGGAGAGTTCCCGGGTGAGGGCAGTTAGTTGGCGGGAGAGTTACCGGGTGAGAGCAGTGAGTTGGTGGGAGAGTTACCGGGTGAGGGCAGTGAGTTGGCGGGAGAGTTCCCGGGTGAGAGCAGTGAGTTGGTGGGAGAGTTACAAGGTGAGGGCAGTGAGTTGATGGGAGAGTTCCCGGGTGAGGGCAGTGAGTTGGCGGGAGAGTAACCGGTTGAGGGCAGTGAGTTGATGGGAGAGTTCCCGGGTGAGGGCAGTGAGTTGGTGGGAGAGTTACCGGGTGAGAGCAGTGAGTTGGTGGGAGAGTTACCTGGTGAGGGCAGTGAGTTGGCGGGAGAGTTACCGGGAAAGGGCAGTGAGTTGGCGGGAGAGTTACCGGATGAAGGCAGTGAGTTAATGGGAGAGTTACCGGGTGAGGGCAGTGAGTTGGCGGGAGAGTTACCAGATGAGGGCAGTGAGTTGATGGGAGAGTTACCGGTGAGGACAGTGAGTTGATGGGAGAGTTACCGAGTGAGGGCATTGAGTTGACCGGGGAGTTACCGGGTGAGGGCAGTGAGTTGGCGGGAGAGTTACCGGGTGAGGGCAGTGAGTTGGCGGGAGAGTTACCGGGTGAGGGCAGTGAGTTGGCGGGAGAGTTACCGGGTGAGGGCAGTGAGTTGGCGGGAGAGTTACCGGGTGAGGGCAGTGAGTTGATGGGAGAGTTCCCGGGTGAGGGCAGTGAGTTGGCGGGAGAGTTACCGGGTGAGGGCAGTGAGTTGATGGGAGAGTTACCGGGTGAGGGCAGTGAGTCGATGGGAGAGTTACCGGGTGAGGGCAGTGAGTTGGCGGATGAGTTACCGGGTGAAAGCAGTGAGTTGGTGGGGGAGTTACCGGGTAAGGGCAGTGAGTTGGCGGGAGAGTTACCGGGTGAGAGCAGTGAGTTGGCGGGAGAGTTACCGGGTGAGAGCAGTGAGTTGGTGGGGGAGTTACCGGGTGAGGGCAGTGAGTTGGCGGGAGAGTTACCGGGTGAGAGCAGTGAGTTGGCGGGAGAGTTCCCGGGTGAGAGCAGTGAGTTGGTGGGAGAGTTACAAGGTGAGGGCAGTGAGTTGATGGGAGAGTTCCCGGGTGAGGGCAGTGAGTTGGCGGGAGAGTTACCGGGTGAGGGCAGTGAGTTGATGGGAGAGTTCCCGGGTGAGGGCAGTGAGTTGGCGGGAGAGTTACCGGGTGAGAGCAGTGAGTTGGTGTGAGAGTTACCGGGTGAGGGCAGTGAGTTGGCGGGAGAGTTCCCGGGTGAGAGCAGTGAGTTGGTGGGAGAGTTACCGGGTGTGGGCTGTGTGTTGGCGGGAGTTACCGGGTGAGGGCAGTGAGTTGGCGGGAGAGTTACCGGGTGAGGGCAGTGAGTTGGCGGGAGAGTTTCCGGGTGAGAGCAGTGAGTTGGCTTGGGAGTTACCGGGTGAGTGGAGAGAGTTGATGGGAGAGTTACCGGGTGAGGGCAGTGAGTTGGTGGGAGAGTTCCCGGGTGAGGGCAGTGAGTTGGCGGGAGAGTTACCGGGTGAGAGCAGTGAGTTGGTGGGGGAGTTACCGGGTGAGGGCAGTGAGTTGGCGGGAGAGTTACCGGGTGAGGGCAGTGAGTTGGCGGGAGAGTTCCCGGGTGAGAGCAGTGAGTTGGTGGGAGAGTTACCGGGTGTGGGCTGTGTGTTGGCGGGAGTTACCGGGTGAGGGCAGTGAGTTGGCGGGAGAGTTACCGGGTGAGGGCAGTGAGTTGGCGGGAGAGTTTCCGGGTGAGAGCAGTGAGTTGGCTGGGGAGTTACCGGGATAGGGCAGTGAGTTGGCGGGAGAGTTACCGGGTGAGGGCAGTGAGTTGGTGGGAGAGTTACCGGGTGAGGGCCGTGAGTTGGCGGGAGAGTTCCCAGGTGAGAGCAGTGAGTTGGTGGGAGAGTTACCGGGTGAGGGCCGTGAGTTGGCGGGAGAGTTAACGGGTGAGGGCAGTGAGTTGGCGGGAGAGTTCCCGGGTGAGGGCAGTGAGTTGGCGGGTGAGTTACCGGGTGAGGGCAGTGAGTTGATGGGAGAGTTACCGGGAGAAGGCAGTGAGTTGGCTGGGGTGTTACCGGGTGAGGGTAGTGAGTTGGCGGGGGAGTAACCGGGTGAAGGCAGTGAGTTGATGGGAGAGTTACCGGGTGAGGGCAGTGAGTTGGCGGGGGTGTTACCGGGTGAGGGCAGTGAGTTGGCGGGAGAGTTACCGGGTGAGGGCAGTGAGTTGGCTGGGGAGTTACCGGGTGAGGGCAGTGAGTTGGCGGGGGAGTTCCCGGGTGAGGACAGTGAGTCGATGGGAGAGTTACCGGGTGAGGGCAGTGAGTTGGCGGGAGAGTTACCGGGTGAGGGCAGTGAGTCAATGGGAGAGTTACCGGGTGAGGGCAGTGAGTTGGCTGGGGAGTTACCGTGTGAGGGCAGTGAGTTGATGGGAGAGTTACCGGGTGAGGGCAGTGAGTTGGCGGGAGAGTTACCGGGTGAGGGCAGTGAGTCAATGGGAGAGTTACCGGGTGAGGGCAGTGAGTTGGCGGGAGAGTTGCCGGGTGAGGGCAGTGAGTTTATGGGAGAGTTACCAGGTGAGGGCAGTGAGTTGGCGGGGGAGTTACCAGGTGACGGCAGTGAGTTGATGGGAGAGTTACCAGGTGAGGGCAGTGAGTTGGCTGGGGTGTTACCGGGTGAGGGCAGTGAGTTGGCGGGAGAGTTACCGGGTGAGGGCAGTGAGTTGGTGGGGAGAGTTCCCAGATGAGGGCAGTGAGTTGGTGGGAGAGTTACCGGGTGAGGGCAGTGAGTTGGCGGGAGAGTTACCGGGTGAGGGCAGTGAGTTGATGGGAGAGTTACCGGGTGAGGGCAGTGAGTTGATGGGAGAGTTACCGGTTGAGGGCAGTGAGTTGATGGGAGAGTTCCCGGGTGAGGGCAGTGAGTTGGCGGGAGAGTTACCGGGTGAGGGCAGTGAGTTGGCGGGAGAGTTACCGGGTGAAGGCAGTGAGTTGATGGGATTGTTACCGGGTGAGGGCAGTGAGTTGGCGGGAGAGTTACCGGGTGAGAGCAGTGAGTTGACGGGAGAGTTCCCGGGTGAGAGCAGTGAGTTGGTGGGAGAGTTACCGGGTGAGGGCAGTGAGTTGATGGGAGAGTTCCCGGGTGAGGGCAGTGAGTTGGCGGGAGAGTTACAGGGTGAGAGCAGTGAGTTGGTGGGAGAGTCACCGGGTGAGGGCTGTGTGTTGGCGGGAGAGTTACCGGGTGAGGGCAGTGAGTTGGCGGGAGAGTTACCGGTTGAGGGCAGTGAGTTGGCGGGAGAGTTCCCGGGTGAGAGCAGTGAGTTGGCTGGGGAGTTACCGGGCGAGGGGAGAGAGTTGATGGGAGAGTTACCGGGTGAGGGCAGTGAGTTGGCGGGAGAGTTACCGGGTGAGAGCAGTGAGTTGGTGGGGGAGTTACCGGGTGAGGGCAGTGAGTTGGCGGGAGAGTTCCCGGGTGAGAGCAGTGAGTTGGTGGGAGAGTCACTGGGTGAGGGCTGTGTGTTGGCGGGTGAGTTACCGGGTGAGGGAAGTGAGTTGGCGGGAGAGTTACCGGTTGAGGGCAGTGAGTTGGCGGGAGAGTTCCCGGGTGAGAGCAGTGAGTTGGCTGGGGAGTTACCGGGCGAGGGGAGAGAGTTGATGGGAGAGTTACCGGGTGAGGGCAGTGAGTTGGCGGGAGAGTTACCGGGTGAGAGCAGTGAGTTGGTGGGGGAGTTACCGGGATAGGGCAGTGAGTTGGCGGGAGAGTTACCGGTTGAGGGCAGTGAGTTGGCGGAAGAGTTACCGGGTGAGGGCAGTGAGTTGATGGGAGAGTTACCGGGAGAAGGCAGTGAGTTGGCTGGGGTGTTACCGGGTGAGGGCAGTGAGTTGGCGGGGGAGTTACCGGGTGAGGGCAGTGAGTTGATGGGAGAGTTACCGGGTGAGGGCTGTGAGTTGGCAGGGGTGTTACCGGGTGAGGGCAGTAAGTTGGCGGGAGAGTTACCAGGTGAGGGCTGTGAGTTGGCTGGGGAGTTACCGGGTGAGGGCAGTGAATTGATGGGAGAGTTACCGGGTGAGGGCAGTGAGTTGGCGGGAGAATTACCGGGTGAGGGCAGTGAGTCGATGGGAGAGTTACCGGGTGAGGGCAGTGAGTTGGCGGGAGAGTTACCGGGTGAGGGCAGTGAGTTGATGGGAGAGTTACCGGGACAAGGCAGTGAGTTGGCGGGGGAGTTACCAGATGAGGGTAGTAAGTTGATGGGAGAGTTACCGGGTGAGGGCAGTGAGTTGGCTGGGGTGTTACTGGGTGATGGCAGTGAGATGGCGGGAGAGTTACCGGGTGAGGGCAGTGAGTTGGTGGGGAGAGTTCCCAGATGAGGGCAGTGAGTTGGTGGGAGAGTTACCGGGTGAGGGCACTGAGTCGATGGGAGAGTTACCGGGTGAGGGCAGTGAGTTGGCGGGAGAGTTACCGGGTGAGAGCTGTGAGTTGGTGGGGGAGTTACCGGGTGAGGGCAGTGAGTTGGCGGGAGAGTTAACGGGTTAGAGCAGTGAGTTGGCGGGAGAGTTACCGGGTGAGAGCAGTGAGTTGGCGGGAGAGTTACCGGGTGAGGGCACTGAGTCGATGTGAGAGTTACCGGGTGAGGGCAGTGAGTTGGCGGGAGAGTTACCGGGTGAGAGCTGTGAGTTGGTGGGGGAGTTACCGGGTGAGGGCAGTGAGTTGGCGGGAGAGTTAACGGGTAAGAGCAGTGAGTTGGCGGGAGAGTTACCGGGTGAGAGCAGTGAGTTGGCGGGAGAGTTCCCGGGTGAGAGCAGTGAGTTGGTGGGAGAGTTACAAGGTGAGGGCAGTGAGTTGATGGGAGAGTTCCCGGGTGAGGGCAGTGAGTTGGCGGGAGAGTTACCGGGTGAGGGCAGTGAGTTCATAGGAGAGTTCCCGGGTGAGGGCAGTTAGTTGGCGGGAGAGTTACCGGGTGAGAGCAGTGAGTTGGTGGGAGAGTTACCGGGTGAGGGCAGTGAGTTGGCGGGAGAGTTCCCGGGTGAGAGCAGTGAGTTGGTGGGAGAGTTACAAGGTGAGGGCAGTGAGTTGATGGGAGAGTTCCCGGGTGAGGGCAGTGAGTTGGCGGGAGAGTTACCGGTTGAGGGCAGTGAGTTGATGGGAGAGTTCCCGGGTGAGGGCAGTGAGTTGGTGGGAGAGTTACCGGGTGAGAGCAGTGAGTTGGTGGGAGAGTTACCTGGTGAGGGCAGTGAGTTGGCGGGAGAGTTACCGGGAAAGGGCAGTGAGTTGGCGGGAGAGTTACCGGATGAAGGCAGTGAGTTAATGGGAGAGTTACCGGGTGAGGGCAGTGAGTTGGCGGGAGAGTTACCAGATGAGGGCAGTGAGTTGATGGGAGAGTTACCGGTGAGGACAGTGAGTTGATGGGAGAGTTACCGAGTGAGGGCATTGAGTTGACCGGGGAGTTACCGGGTGAGGGCAGTGAGTTGGCGGGAGAGTTACCGGGTGAGGGCAGTGAGTTGGCGGGAGAGTTACCGGGTGAGGGCAGTGAGTTGGCGGGAGAGTTACCGGGTGAGGGCAGTGAGTTGGCGGGAGAGTTACCGGGTGAGGGCAGTGAGTTGATGGGAGAGTTACCGGGTGAGGGCAGTGAGTTGGCGGGAGAGTTACCGGGTGAGGGCAGTGAGTTGATGGGAGAGTTACCGGGTGAGGGCAGTGAGTCGATGGGAGAGTTACCGGGTGAGGGCAGTGAGTTGGCGGATGAGTTACCGGGTGAAAGCAGTGAGTTGGTGGGGGAGTTACCGGGTAAGGGCAGTGAGTTGGCGGGAGAGTTACCGGGTGAGAGCAGTGAGTTGGCGGGAGAGTTACCGGGTGAGAGCAGTGAGTTGGCGGGAGAGTTACCGGGTGAGAGCAGTGAGTTGGCGGGAGAGTTCCCGGGTGAGAGCAGTGAGTTGGTGGGAGAGTTACAAGGTGAGGGCAGTGAGTTGATGGGAGAGTTCCCGGGTGAGGGCAGTGAGTTGATGGGAGAGTTCCCGGGTGAGGGCAGTGAGTTGGCGGGAGAGTTACCGGGTGAGAGCAGTGAGTTGGTGTGAGAGTTACCGGGTGAGGGCAGTGAGTTGGCGGGAGAGTTCCCGGGTGAGAGCAGTGAGTTGGTGGGAGAGTTACCGGGTGTGAGCTGTGTGTTGGCGGGAGTTACCGGGTGAGGGCAGTGAGTTGGCGGGAGAGTTACCGGGTGAGGGCAGTGAGTTGGCGGGAGAGTTTCCGGGTGAGAGCAGTGAGTTGGCTTGGGAGTTACCGGGTGAGGGGAGAGAGTTGATGGGAGAGTTACCGGGTGAGGGCAGTGAGTTGGTGGGAGAGTTCCCGGGTGAGGGCAGTGAGTTGGCGGGAGAGTTACCGGGTGAGAGCAGTGAGTTGGTGGGGGAGTTACCGGGTGAGGGCAGTGAGTTGGCGGGAGAGTTACCGGGTGAGGGCAGTGAGTTGGCGGGAGAGTTCCCGGGTGAGAGCAGTGAGTTGGTGGGAGAGTTACCGGGTGTGGGCTGTGTGTTGGCGGGAGTTACCGGGTGAGGGCAGTGAGTTGGCGGGAGAGTTACCGGGTGAGGGCAGTGAGTTGGCGGGAGAGTTTCCGGGTGAGAGCAGTGAGTTGGCTGGGGAGTTACCGGGATAGGGCAGTGAGTTGGCGGGAGAGTTACCGGGTGAGGGCAGTGAGTTGGTGGGAGAGTTACCGGGTGAGGGCCGTGAGTTGGCGGGAGAGTTCCCAGGTGAGAGCAGTGAGTTGGTGGGAGAGTTACCGGGTGAGGGCCGTGAGTTGGCGGGAGAGTTACCGGGTGAGGTCAGTGAGTTGGCGGGAGAGTTCCCGGGTGAGGGCAGTGAGTTGGCGGGTGAGTTACCGGGTGAGGGCAGTGAGTTGATGGGAGAGTTACCGGGAGAAGGCAGTGAGTTGGCTGGGGTGTTACCGGGTGAGGGTAGTGAGTTGGCGGGGGAGTAACCGGGTGAAGGCAGTGAGTTGATGGGAGAGTTACCGGGTGAGGGCAGTGAGTTGGCGGGGGTGTTACCGGGTGAGGGCAGTGAGTTGGCGGGAGAGTTACCGGGTGAGGGCAGTGAGTTGGCTGGGGAGTTACCGGGTGAGGGCAGTGAGTTGGCGGGGGAGTTCCCGGGTGAGGGCAGTGAGTTGGCGGGAGAGTTACCGGGTGAGGGCAGTGAGTCAATGGGAGAGTTACCGGGTGAGGGCAGTGAGTTGGCTGGGGAGTTACCGTGTGAGGGCAGTGAGTTGATGGGAGAGTTACCGGGTGAGGGCAGTGAGTTGGCGGGAGAGTTACCGGGTGAGGGCAGTGAGTCAATGGGAGAGTTACCGGGTGAGGGCAGTGAGTTGGCGGGAGAGTTGCCGGGTGAGGGCAGTGAGTTTATGGGAGAGTTACCGGGTGAGGGCAGTGAGTTGGCGGGGGAGTTACCAGGTGACGGAAGTGAGTTGATGGGAGAGTTACCAGGTGAGGGCAGTGAGTTGGCTGGGGTGTTACCGGGTGAGGGCAGTGAGTTGGCGGGAGAGTTACCGGGTGAGGGCAGTGAGTCGATGGGAGAGTTACCGGGTGAGGGCAGTGAGTTGATGGGAGAGTTACCGGTTGAGGGCAGTGAGTTGATGGGAGAGTTCCCGGGTGAGGGCAGTGAGTTGGCGGGAGAGTTACCGGGTGAGGGCAGTGAGTTGGCGGGAGAGTTACCGGGTGAAGGCAGTGAGTTGATGGGATTGTTACCGGGTGAGGGCAGTGAGTTGGCGGGAGAGTTACCGGGTGAGAGCAGTGAGTTGACGGGAGAGTTCCCGGGTGAGAGCAGTGAGTTGGTGGGAGAGTTACCGGGTGAGGGCAGTGAGTTGATGGGAGAGTTCCCGGGTGAGGGCAGTGAGTTGGCGGGAGAGTTACAGGGTGAGAGCAGTGAGTTGGTGGGAGAGTCACCGGGTGAGGGCTGTGTGTTGGCGGGAGAGTTACCGGGTGAGGGCAGTGAGTTGGCGGGAGAGTTACCGGTTGAGGGCAGTGAGTTGGCGGGAGAGTTCCCGGGTGAGAGCAGTGAGTTGGCTGGGGAGTTACCGGGCGAGGGGAGAGAGTTGATGGGAGAGTTACCGGGTGAGGGCAGTGAGTTGGCGGGTGAGTTACCGGGTGAGAGCAGTGAGTTGGTGGGGGAGTTACCGGGTGAGGGCAGTGAGTTGGCGGGAGAGTTCCCGGGTGAGAGCAGTGAGTTGGTGGGAGAGTCACTGGGTGAGGGCTGTGTGTTGGCGGGAGAGTTACCGGGTGAGGGCAGTGAGTTGGCGGGAGTGTTACCGGTTGAGGGCAGTGAGTTGGCGGGAGAGTTACCGGGTGAGAGCAGTGAGTTGGTGGGGGAGTTACCGGGATAGGGCAGTGAGTTGGCGGGAGAGTTACCGGGAGAAGGCAGTGAGTTGGCGGGGGAGTTACCGGGTGAGGGCAGTGAGTTGATGGGAGAGTTACCGGGTGAGGGCTGTGAGTTGGCAGGGGTGTTACCGGGTGAGGGCAGAAAGTTGGCGGGAGAGTTACCAGGTGAGGGCTGTGAGTTGGCTGGGGAGTTACCGGGTGAGGGCAGTGAATTGATGGGAGAGTTACCGGGTGAGGGCAGTGAGTTGGCGGGAGAATTACCGGGTGAGGGCAGTGAGTCGATGGGAGAGTTACCGGGTGAGGGCAGTGAGTTGGCGGGAGAGTTACCGGGTGAGGGCAGTGAGTTGATGGGAGAGTTACCGGGACAAGGCAGTGAGTTGGCGGGGGAGTTACCAGATGAGGGTAGTAAGTTGATGGGAGAGTTACCGGGTGAGGGCAGTGAGTTGGCTGGGGTGTTACCGGGTGAGGGCAGTGAGATGGCGGGAGAGTTACCGGGTGAGGGCAGTGAGTTGGCGGGAGAGTTAACAGGTGAGGGCAGTGAGTTGGCGGGAGAGTTACCGGGTGAAAGCAGTGAGTTGATGGGATTGTTACCGGGTGAGGGCAGTGAGTTGGCGGGGGAGTTACCGGTTGAGGGCAGTGAGTGTATGGGAGAGTTACCGGGTGAGGGCAGTGAGTTAGCGGGAGAGTTACCGGGTGAGGGCTGTGAGTTGGCGGGGGAGTTACTGGGTGAGGGCAGTGAGTTGGCGGGAGAGTTCCCGGTGAGGGCAGTGAGTTGGCGGGAGAGTTACCGGGTGAGGGCAGTGAGTTGGTGGGAGAGTTCCCGGGTGAGGGCAGTGAGTTGGCGGGAGAGTTCCCGGGTGAGGGCAGTGAGTTGGTGGGAGAGTTACCGGGTGAGAGCAGTGAGTTGGCGGGAGAGTTACCGGGTGAGGGCAGTGAGTTGGTGGGGGAGTTACCGGGTGAGGGCAGTGAGTTGGCAGGAGAGTTACCGGGTGAGAGCAGTGAGTTGGTGGGGGAGTTACCGGGTTTGGGCAGTGAGTTGGCGGGAGAGTTCCCGGGTGAGAGCAGTGAGTTGGTGGGAGAGTTACCGGGTGAGGGCTGTGTGTTGGCGGGAGAGTTACCGGGTGAGGGCAGTGAGTTGGCGGGATAGTTACCGGTTGAGGGCAGTGAATTGGCGGGAGAGTTCCTGGGTGAGAGCAGTGAGTTGGCTGAGGAGTTACCGGGCTAGGGGAGAGAGTTGATGGGAGAGTTACCGGGTGAGGGCTGTGAGTTGGCGGGAGAGTTACCGGGTGAGAGCAGTGAGTTGGTGGGGGAGTTACCGGGATAGGGCAGTGAGATGGCGGGAGAGTTACCGGGTGAGGGCAGTGAGTTGGCGGAAGAGTTACCGGGTGAGGGCAGTGAGTTGGCGGGAGAGTTCCCGGGTGAGAGCAGTGAGTTGGCGGGAGAGTTACCGGGTGAGGGCAGTGAGTTGATGGGAGAGTTACCGGGAGAAGGCAGTGAGTTGGCTGGGGTGTTACCGGGTGAGGGCAGTGAGTTGGCGGGGGAGTTACCGGGTGAGGGCAGTGAGTTGATGGGAGAGTTACCGGGTGAGGGCAGTGAGTTGGCGGGGGTGTTACCGGGTGAGGGCAGTGAGTTGGCGGGAGAGTTACCAGGTGAGGGCTGTGAGTTGGCTGGGGAGTTACCGGGTGAGGGCAGTGAGTTGATGGGAGAGTTACTGGGTGAGGGCAGTGAGTTGGCGGAAGAGTTACCGGGTGAGGGCAGTGAGTTGGCGGGAGAGTTACCGGGTGAGGGCAGTGAGTTGGCTGGGGAGTTACCGGGTGAGGGCAGTGAGTTGATGGGAGAGTTACCGGGTGAGGACAGTGAGTTGGCGGGAGAGTTACCGGGTGAGGGCAGTGAGTTGGCTGGGGAGTTACCGGGTGAGGGCAGTGAGTTGATGGGAGAGTTACCGGGTGAGGGCTGTGTGTTGGCGGGAGAGTTACCGGGTGAGGGCAGTGAGTCGATGGGAGAGTTACTGGGTGAGGGCAGTGAGTTGGCGGAAGAGTTACCGGGTGAGGGCAGTGAGTTGATGGGAGAGTTACCGGGAGAAGGCAGTGAGTTGGCGGGGGAGTTACTGGGTGAGGGCAGTGAGTTGGCGGGAGAGTTCCCGGTGAGGGCAGTGAGTTGGCGGGAGAGTTACCGGGTGAGGGCAGTGAGTTGGTGGGAGAGTTCCCGGGTGAGGGCAGTGAGTTGGCGGGAGAGTTCCCGGGTGAGGGCAGTGAGTTGGTGGGAGAGTTACCGGGTGAGAGCAGTGAGTTGGCGGGAGAGTTACCGGGTGAGGGCAGTGAGTTGGTGGGGGAGTTACCGGGTGAGGGCAGTGAGTTGGCGGGAGAGTTACCGGGTGAGAGCAGTGAGTTGGTGGGGGAGTTACCGGGTTTGGGCAGTGAGTTGGCGGGAGAGTTCCCGGGTCAGAGCAGTGAGTTGATGGGAGAGTTACCGGGTGAGGGCTGTGTGTTGGCGGGAGAGTTACCGGGTGAGGGCAGTGAGTTGGCGGGATAGTTACCGGTTGAGGGCAGTGAATTGGCGGGAGAGTTCCTGGGTGAGAGCAGTGAGTTGGCTGAGGAGTTACCGGGCTAGGGGAGAGAGTTGATGGGAGAGTTACCGGGTGAGGGCTGTGAGTTGGCGGGAGAGTTACCGGGTGAGAGCAGTGAGTTGGTGGGGGAGTTACCGGGATAGGGCAGTGAGATGGCGGGAGAGTTACCGGGTGAGGGCAGTGAGTTGGCGGAAGAGTTACCGGGTGAGGGCAGTGAGTTGGCGGGAGAGTTCCCGGGTGAGAGCAGTGAGTTGGCGGGAGAGTTACCGGGTGAGGGCAGTGAGTTGATGGGAGAGTTACCGGGAGAAGGCAGTGAGTTGGCTGGGGTGTTACCGGGTGAGGGCAGTGAGTTGGCGGGGGAGTTACCAGGTGAGGGCTGTGAGTTGGCTGGGGAGTTACCGGGTGAGGGCAGTGAGTTGATGGGAGAGTTACTGGGTGAGGGCAGTGAGTTGGCGGAAGAGTTACCGGGTGAGGGCAGTGAGTTGGCGGGAGAGTTACCGGGTGAGGGCAGTGAGTTGGCTGGGGAGTTACCGGGTGAGGGCAGTGAGTTGATGGGAGAGTTACCGGGTGAGGGCAGTGAGTTGGCGGGAGAGTTACCGGGTGAGGGCAGTGAGTTGGCTGGGGAGTTACCGGGTGAGGGCAGTGAGTTGATTGGAGAGTTACCGGGTGAGGGCAGTGAGTCGATGGGAGAGTTACTGGGTGAGGGCAGTGAGTTGGCGGAAGAGTTACCGGGTGAGGGCAGTGAGTTGATGGGAGAGTTACCGGGAGAAGGCAGTGAGTTGGCGGGGGAGTTATCAGGTGAGGGTAGTGAGTTGATGGGAGAGTTACCGGGTGAGGGCAGTGATTTGGCTGGGGTGTTACCGGGTGAGGGCAGTGAGTTGGCGGGAGAGTTACCGGGTGAGGGCAGTGAGTTCGTGGGGGAGCTACCGGGTGAGGGCAGTGAGTTGGCGGGAGAGTTCCCGGGTGAGGGCAGTGAGTTGGTGGGAGAGTTCCCGGGTGAGGGCAGTGAGTTGGTGGGAGAGTTACCGGGTGAGGGCAGTGAGTTGGTGGGAGAGTTCCCGTGTGAGGGCAGTGAGTTGGCGGGAGAGTTACCGGGTGAGAGCAGTGAGTTGGCGGGAGAGTTACCGGGTGAGGGCAGTGAGTTGGTGGGGGAGTTACCGGGTGAGGGCAGTGTGTTGGCGGGAGAGTTACCGGGTGAGGGCAGTGAGTTGGCGGGAGAGTTACCGGGTGAGGGCAGTGAGTTGGCGGGAGAGTTACCGGGTGAGGGCAGTGAGTTGGTGGGGGAGTTACCGGGTGAGGGCAGTGAGATGGCGGGAGAGTTACTGGGTGAGGGCAGTGAGTTGGCGGGAGAGCTACCGGGTGAGGGCAGTGAGTTGGCAGGAGAGTTACAGGGTGAGGGCAGTGAGTTGGCGGGGGAGTTACCGGGTGAGGGCAGTGAGATGGTGGGAGAGTTACCGGGTGAGGGCAGTGAGTTGGCGGGGAGTTCCCAGGTGAGGGCAGTGAGTTGGCGGGGGAGTTACTGGGTGAGGGCAGTGAGTTGATGGGAAAGTTACCGGTGAGGGCAGTGAGTTGGCGAGGGTGTTCCCGGGTGAGGGCCGTGAGTTGGCGGGGGAGTTACCGGGTGAGGGCAGTGAGTTGGCGGGGGAGTTACCGGGTGAGGGCAGTGATATGGCGGGAGAGTTCCCAGGTGAGGGCAGTGAATTGGCGGGGAAGTTACCGGATGAGGGCAGTGTGTTGGCGGGGGAGTTACCGGGTGAGGGCAGTGAGATGGCGGGAGAGTTACCGGGTGAGGGCAGTGTGTTGGCGGGGGAGTTACCGGGTGAGGGCAGTGAGTTGGCGGGGGAGTTACCGGATGAGGGCAGTGAGTTGGCGGGAGAGTTACCGGGTGAGGGCAGTTAGTTGGCGGGAGAGTTACCGGGTGAGGGCAGTGAGTTGATGGGAGAGTTACCGGGTGAGGGCAGTGAGTTGGCGGGAGAGTTACCGGGTGAGGGCAGTGAGTTGATGGGAGAGTTACCGGGTGAGGGCAGTGAGTCGATGGGAGAGTTCCCGGGTGAGGGCAGTGAGTTGGCGGGAGAGTTACCGGGTGAGAGCAGTGAGTTGGTGGGGGAGTTACCGGGTGAGGGCAGTGAGTTGGCGGGAGAGTTCCCGGGTGAGAGCAGTGAGTTGGTGGGAGAGTTACCGGGTGAGGGCAGTGAGTCGATGGGAGAGTTACCGGGTGAGGGCAGTGAGTCGATGGGAGAGTTCCCGGGTGAGAGCAGTGAGTTGGCGGGAGAGTTACCAGGTGAGAGCAGTGAGTTGGTGGGAGAGTTACCGGGTGAGAGCAGTGAGTTGGTGGGGGAGTTACCGGGTGAGGGCAGTGAGTTGGCGGGAGAGTTCCCGGGTGAGAGCAGTGAGTTGGAGGGAGAGTTCCCGGGTGAGAGCAGTGAGTTGGTGGGAGAGTTACCGGGTGAGGGCAGTGAGTTGGCGGGAGAGTTACCGGGTGAGGGCAGTGAGTTGGCGGGAGAGTTTCCGGGTGAGAGCAGTGAGTTGGCTGGGGAGTTACCGGGTGAGGGGAGAGAGTTGATGGAAGAGTTACCGGGTGAGGGCAGTGAGTTGGTGGGAGAGTTCCCGGGTGAGGGCAGTGAGTTGGCGGGAGAGTTCCCGGGTGAGAGCAGTGAGTTGGCGGTAGAGTTCCCGGGTGAGGGCAGTGAGTTGGTGGGAGAGTTACCGGGTGAGGGCAGTGAGTTGATGGGAGATTTCCCGGGTGAGGGCAGTGAGTTGGCGGGAGAGTTACCGGGTGAGGGCAGTGAGTTGATGGGAGAGTTCCCGGGTGAGGGCAGTGAGTTGGCGGGAGAGTTACCGGGTGAGAGCAGTGAGTTGGTGGGGGAGTTACCGGGTGAGGGCAGTGAGTTGGCGGGAGAGTTCCCGGGTGAGAGCAGTGAGTTGATGGGAGAGTTACCGGGTGAGGGCTGTGTGTTGGCGGGAGAGTTACCGGGTGAGGGCAGTGAGTTGGCTGGAGAGTTACCGGGTGAGGGCAGTGAGTTGGCGGGAGAGTTCCCGGGTGAGAGCAGTGAGTTGGCTGGGGAGTTACCGGGTGAGGGGAGAGAGTTGATGGGAGAGTTACCGGGTGAGGGCAGTGAGTTGGCGGGAGAGTTACCGGGTGAGGGCAGTGAGTTGGTGGGAGAGTTACCGGGTGAGGGCCGTGAGTTGGCGGGAGCGTTACAGGGTGAGGGCTGTAAGTTGGCGGGAGAGTTCCCGGGTGAGAGCAGTGAGTTGGCGGGAGAGTTACCGGGTGAGGGCAGTGAGTCGATTGGAGAGTTACCGGGTGAGGACAGTGAGTTGGTGGGGGAGCTACCGAGTGAGGGCAATGAGTTGGCGGGAGAGTTACCAGGTGAGTGCAGTGAGTTAGCGGGAGAGTTACCGGGTGAGGGCAGTGAGTTGGCGGGAGAGTTACCGGGTGAGGGCAGTGAGTTGGCGGGAGAGCTACCGGGTGAGGGCAATGAGTTGGCGGGAGAGTTACCAGGTGAGTGCAGTGAGTTGGCGGGAGAGTTACCGGGAGAAGGCAGTGAGTTGGCGGGGGAGTTATCAGGTGAGGGTAGTGAGTTGATGGGAGAGTTACCGGGTGAGGGCAGTGATTTGGCTGGGGTGTTACCGGGTGAGGGCAGTGAGTTGGTGGGAGAGTTACCGGGTGAGGGCAGTGAGTCGATGGGAGAGTTACCGGGTGAGGGCAGTGAGTTCGTGGGGGAGCTACCGGGTGAGATCAGTGAGTTGGCGGGAGAGTTACCGGGTGAGGGCAGTGAGTTGATGGGAGAGTTCCCAGATGAGGGCAGTGAGTTGGTGGGAGAGTTACCGGGTGAGGGCAGTGAGTTGATGGGAGAGTTACCGGGTGAGCGCAGTGAGTTGGCGGGAGAGTTACCGGGTGAGGGCAGTGAGTTGATGGGAGAGTTACCGGGTGAGGGCAGTGAGTTGATGGGAGAGTTACCGGGTGAGGGCAGTGAGTTGATGGGAGAGTTCCCGGGTGAGGGCAGTGAGTTGGCGGGAGAGTTAACGGGTGAGGGCAGTGAGTTGGCGGGAGAGTTACCGGGTGAAGGCAGTGAGTTGATGGGATTGTTACCGGGTGAGGGCAGTGAGTTAGCGGGGGAGTTACCGGTTGAGGGCAGTGAGTGTATGGGTGAGTTACCGGGTGAGGGCAGTGAGTTGGCGGGAGAGTTACCGGGTGAGGGCTGTGAGTTGGCGGGGGAGTTACCGGGTGAGGGCAGTGAGTCGATGGGAGAGTTACCGGGTGAGGGCAGTGAGTTCGTGGGGGAGCTACCGGGTGAGATCAGTGAGTTGGCGGGAGAGTTACCGGGTGAGGACAGTGAGTTGATGGGAGAGTTCCTGGGTGAGGGCAGTGAGTTGATGGGAGAGTTCCCAGATGAGGGCAGTGAGTTGGTGGGAGAGTTACCGGGTGAGGGCAGTGAGTTGATGGGAGAGTTACCGGGTGAGCGCAGTGAGTTGGCGGGAGAGTTACCGGGTCAGGGCAGTGAGTTGATGGGAGAGTTACAGGGTGAGGGCAGTGAGTTGATGGGAGAGTTCCCGGGTGAGGGCAGTGAGTTGGCGGGAGAGTTAACGGGTGAGGGAAGTGAGTTGGCGGGAGAGTTACCGGGTGAAGGCAGTGAGTTGATGGGATTGTTACCGGGTGAGGGCAGTGAGTTAGCGGGGGAGTTACCGGTTGAGGGCAGTGAGTGTATGGGTGAGTTACCGGGTGAGGGCAGTGAGTTGGCGGGAGAGTTACCGGGTGAGGGCTGTGAGTTGGCGGGGGAGTTACCGGGTGAGGGCAGTGAGTTGGCGGGAGAGTTCCCGGGTGAGGGCAGTGAGTTGGTGGGAGAGTTACCGGGTGAGAGCAGTGAGTTGGCGGGAGAGTTACCGGGTGAGGGCAGTGAGTAAGTGGGGGAGTTACCGGGTGAGGGCAGTGAGATGGCGGGAGTGTTACTGGGTGAGGGCAGTGAGTTGGCGGGAGAGTTACCGGGTGAGGGCAGTGTGTTGGCGGGAGAGTTACCGGGTGAGGGCAGTGAGTTGGCGGGAGAGTTACCGGGTGAGGGCAGTGAGTTGGCGGGAGAGTTACCGGGTGAGGGCAGTGAGTTGGTGGGGGAGTTACCGGGTGAGGGCAGTGAGATGGCGGGAGAGTTACTGGGTGAGGGCAGTGAGTTGGCGGGAGAGCTACCGGGTGAGGGCAGTGAGTTGGCAGGACAGTTACAGGGTGAGGGCAGTGAGTTGGCGGGGGAGTTACCGGGTGAGGGCAGTGAGATGGTGGGAGAGTTACCGGGTGAGGGCAGTGAGTTGGCGGGGAGTTCCCGGGTGAGGGCAGTGAGTTGGCGGGGGAGTTACCGGGTGAGGGCAGTGAGTTGATGGGAAAGTTACCGGTGAGGGCAGGGAGTTGGCGAGGGAGTTCCCGGGTGAGGGCCGTGAGTTGGCGGGGGAGTTACCGGGTGAGGGCAGTGAGTTGGCGGGAGAGTTACCGGGTGAGGGCAGTTAGTTGGCGGGAGAGTTACCGGGTGAGGGCAGTGAGTTGATGGGAGAGTTACCGGGTGAGGGCAGTGAGTTGGCGGGAGAGTTACCGGGTGAGGGCAGTGAGTTGATGGGAGAGTTACCGGGTGAGGGCAGTGAGTCGATGGGAGAGTTCCCGGGTGAGGGCAGTGAGTTGGCGGGAGAGTTACCGGGTGAGAGCAGTGAGTTGGTGGGGGAGTTACCGGGTGAGGGCAGTGAGTTGGCGGGAGAGTTCCCGGGTGAGAGCAGTGAGTTGGTGGGAGAGTTACCGGGTGAGGGCAGTGAGTCGATGGGAGAGTTACCGGGTGAGGGCAGTGAGTCGATGGGAGAGTTCCCGGGTGAGAGCAGTGAGTTGGCGGGAGAGTTACCAGGTGAGAGCAGTGAGTTGGTGGGGGAGTTACCGGGTGAGGGCAGTGAGTTGGCGGGAGAGTTCCCGGGTGAGAGCAGTGAGTTGGAGGGAGAGTTCCCGGGTGAGAGCAGTGAGTTGGTGGGAGAGTTACCGGGTGAGGGCAGTGAGTTGATGGGAGAGTTCCCGGGTGAGGGCAGTGAGTTGATGGGAGAGTTCCCGGGTGAGGGCAGTGAGTTGGAGGGAGAGTTCCCGGGTGAGAGCACTGAGTTGGTGGGGGAGTTACCGGGTGAGGGCAGTGAGTTGGCGGGAGAGTTCCCGGGTGAGAGCAGTGAGTTGGCGGGAGAGTTACCGGGTGAGGGCAGTGAGTTGATGGGAGAGTTCCCGGGTGAGGGCAGTGAGTTGGAGGGAGAGTTCCCGGGTGAGAGCACTGAGTTGGTGGGGGAGTTACCGGGTGAGGGCAGTGAGTTGGCGGGAGAGTTCCCGGGTGAGAGCAGTGAGTTGGTGGGAGAGTTACCGGGTGAGGGCTGTGTGTTGGCGGGAGAGTTACCGGGTGAGGGCAGTGAGTTGGCGGGAGAGTTACCGTTTGAGGGCAGTGAGTCGGCGGGAGAGTTCCCGGGTGAGAGCAGTGAGTTGGCTGGGGAGTTACCGGGTGAGGGGAGAGAGTTGATGGGAGAGTTACCGGGTGAGGGCAGTGAGTTGGTGGGAGAGTTCCCGGGTGAGGGCAGTGAGTTGGCGGGAGAGTTCCCGGGTGAGAGCAGTGAGTTGGCGGGAGAGTTCCCGGGTGAGGGCAGTGAGTTGGTGGGAGAGTTACCGGGTGAGGGCAGTGAGTTGATGGGAGATTTCCCGGGTGAGGGCAGTGAGTTGGCGGGAGAGTTACCGGGTGAGGGCAGTGAGTTGATGGGAGAGTTCCCGGGTGAGGGCAGTGAGTTGGCGGGAGAGTTACCGGGTGAGAGCAGTGAGTTGGTGGGGGAGTTACCGGGTGAGGGCAGTGAGTTGGCGGGAGAGTTCCCGGGTGAGAGCAGTGAGTTGGTGGGAGAGTTACCGGGTGAGGGCTGTGTGTTGGCGGGAGAGTTACCGGGTGAGGGCAGTGAGTTGGCTGGAGAGTTACCGGGTGAGGGCAGTGAGTTGGCGGGAGAGTTCCCGGGTGAGAGCAGTGAGTTGGCTGGGGAGTTACCGGGTGAGGGGAGAGAGTTGATGGGAGAGTTACCGGGTGAGGGCAGTGAGTTGGCGGGAGAGTTACCGGGTGAGGGCAGTGAGTTGGTGGGAGAGTTACCGGGTGAGGGCAGTGAGTTGGCGGGAGCGTTACAGGGTGAGGGCTGTGAGTTGGCGGGAGAGTTCCCGGGTGAGAGCAGTGAGTTGGCGGGAGAGTTACCGGGTGAGGGCAGTGAGTCGATTGGAGAGTTACCGGGTGAGGACAGTGAGTTGGTGGGGGAGCTACCGGGTGAGGGCAATGAGTTGGCGGGAGAGTTACCAGGTGAGTGCAGTGAGTTAGCGGGAGAGTTACCGGGTGAGGGCAGTGAGTTGGCGGGAGAGTTCCCGGGTGAGAGCAGTGAGTTGGAGGGAGAGTTCCCGGGTGAGAGCAGTGAGTTGGTGGGAGAGTTACCGGGTGAGGGCAGTGAGTTGATGGGAGAGTTCCCGGGTGAGGGCAGTGAGTTGGCGGGAGAGTTACCGGGTGAGGGCAGTGAGTTGATGGGAGAGTTCCCGGGTGAGGGCAGTGAGTTGGAGGGAGAGTTCCCGGGTGAGAGCACTGAGTTGGTGGGGGAGTTACCGGGTGAGGGCAGTGAGTTGGCGGGAGAGTTCCCGGGTGAGAGCAGTGAGTTGGCGGGAGAGTTACCGGGTGAGGGCAGTGAGTTGATGGGAGAGTTCCCGGGTGAGGGCAGTGAGTTGGAGGGAGAGTTCCCGGGTGAGAGCACTGAGTTGGTGGGGGAGTTACCGGGTGAGGGCAGTGAGTTGGCGGGAGAGTTCCCGGGTGAGAGCAGTGAGTTGGTGGGAGAGTTACCGGGTGAGGGCTGTGTGTTGGCGGGAGAGTTACCGGGTGAGGGCAGTGAGTTGGCGGGAGAGTTACCGTTTGAGGGCAGTGAGTCGGCGGGAGAGTTCCCGGGTGAGAGCAGTGAGTTGGCTGGGGAGTTACCGGGTGAGGGGAGAGAGTTGATGGGAGAGTTACCGGGTGAGGGCAGTGAGTTGGTGGGAGAGTTCCCGGGTGAGGGCAGTGAGTTGGCGGGAGAGTTCCCGGGTGAGAGCAGTGAGTTGGCGGGAGAGTTCCCGGGTGAGGGCAGTGAGTTGGTGGGAGAGTTACCGGGTGAGGGCAGTGAGTTGATGGGAGATTTCCCGGGTGAGGGCAGTGAGTTGGCGGGAGAGTTACCGGGTGAGGGCAGTGAGTTGATGGGAGAGTTCCCGGGTGAGGGCAGTGAGTTGGCGGGAGAGTTACCGGGTGAGAGCAGTGAGTTGGTGGGGGAGTTACCGGGTGAGGGCAGTGAGTTGGCGGGAGAGTTCCCGGGTGAGAGCAGTGAGTTGGTGGGAGAGTTACCGGGTGAGGGCTGTGTGTTGGCGGGAGAGTTACCGGGTGAGGGCAGTGAGTTGGCTGGAGAGTTACCGGGTGAGGGCAGTGAGTTGGCGGGAGAGTTCCCGGGTGAGAGCAGTGAGTTGGCTGGGGAGTTACCGGGTGAGGGGAGAGAGTTGATGGGAGAGTTACCGGGTGAGGGCAGTGAGTTGGCGGGAGAGTTACCGGGTGAGGGCAGTGAGTTGGTGGGAGAGTTACCGGGTGAGGGCAGTGAGTTGGCGGGAGCGTTACAGGGTGAGGGCTGTGAGTTGGCGGGAGAGTTCCCGGGTGAGAGCAGTGAGTTGGCGGGAGAGTTACCGGGTGAGGGCAGTGAGTCGATTGGAGAGTTACCGGGTGAGGACAGTGAGTTGGTGGGGGAGCTACCGGGTGAGGGCAATGAGTTGGCGGGAGAGTTACCAGGTGAGTGCAGTGAGTTAGCGGGAGAGTTACCGGGTGAGGGCAGTGAGTTGGCGGGAGAGTTCCCGGGTGAGAGCAGTGAGTTGGAGGGAGAGTTCCCGGGTGAGAGCAGTGAGTTGGTGGGAGAGTTACCGGGTGAGGGCAGTGAGTTGATGGGAGAGTTCCCGGGTGAGGGCAGTGAGTTGGCGGGAGAGTTACCGGGTGAGGGCAGTGAGTTGATGGGAGAGTTCCCGGGTGAGGGCAGTGAGTTGGAGGGAGAGTTCCCGGGTGAGAGCACTGAGTTGGTGGGGGAGTTACCGGGTGAGGGCAGTGAGTTGGCGGGAGAGTTCCCGGGTGAGAGCAGTGAGTTGGTGGGAGAGTTACCGGGTGAGGGCTGTGTGTTGGCGGGAGAGTTACCGGGTGAGGGCAGTGAGTTGGCGGGAGAGTTACCGTTTGAGGGCAGTGAGTCGGCGGGAGAGTTCCCGGGTGAGAGCAGTGAGTTGGCTGGGGAGTTACCGGGTGAGGGGAGAGAGTTGATGGGAGAGTTACCGGGTGAGGGCAGTGAGTTGGTGGGAGAGTTCCCGGGTGAGGGCAGTGAGTTGGCGGGAGAGTTCCCGGGTGAGAGCAGTGAGTTGGCGGGAGAGTTCCCGGGTGAGGGCAGTGAGTTGGTGGGAGAGTTACCGGGTGAGGGCAGTGAGTTGATGGGAGATTTCCCGGGTGAGGGCAGTGAGTTGGCGGGAGAGTTACCGGGTGAGGGCAGTGAGTTGATGGGAGAGTTCCCGGGTGAGGGCAGTGAGTTGGCGGGAGAGTTACCGGGTGAGAGCAGTGAGTTGGTGGGGGAGTTACCGGGTGAGGGCAGTGAGTTGGCGGGAGAGTTACCGGGTGAGGGCAGTGAGTTGGTGGGAGAGTTACCGGGTGAGGGCAGTGAGTTGGCGGGAGCGTTACAGGGTGAGGGCTGTGAGTTGGCGGGAGAGTTCCCGGGTGAGAGCAGTGAGTTGGCGGGAGAGTTACCGGGTGAGGGCAGTGAGTCGATTGGAGAGTTACCGGGTGAGGACAGTGAGTTGGTGGGGGAGCTACCGGGTGAGGGCAATGAGTTGGCGTGAGAGTTACCAGGTGAGTGCAGTGAGTTAGCGGGAGAGTTACCGGGTGAGGGCAGTGAGTTGGCGGGAGAGCTACCGGGTGAGGGCAATGAGTTGGCGGGAGAGTTACCAGGTGAGTGCAGTGAGTTTATTTATTTATTTATTTATAAAATATTTTACCAGGAAGTAATACATTGAGAGTTACCTCTCGTTTTCAAGTATGTCCTGGGCACAGAGTAAAACAAAATAATACATGGTTACAAATACAGTTACATAAATGAACAAGGTATACATTATATACAAGACATTGCATGCACAGTTAAAGAAAATATATATTATGGCCGTATGAAACAGTTACAGACCAGATTAAAGTGTGAGACAGCCTTAGATTTGAAAGAACTTAAGCTGGTGGTGGATATGAGAGTCTCTGGTAGGTTGTTCCAGTTTTGGGGTGCACGGAAGGAGAAGGAGGAACGTCCGGATACTTTGTTGAGTCTTGGGACCATGAATAGTCTTTTGGAGTCTGATCTCAGGTGATAGGTACTGCATGTGGTAGGGGTGAGGAGCTTGTTCAGGTAGCTGGGTAGCTTGCCCAGAAAGTATTTGAGGGTGAGACAGGAAAGGTGAACTTTGCGCCTAGACTCTAGTGATGACCAATCTAGTTCTTTGAGCATTTCGCAGTGATGTGTGTTGTAGTTGCATTGGAGAACAAAACGACAAATTGAATTGTAGAGGGTGTCAAGTTTGCTAAGGTGGGTTTGAGGAGCCGAGCCATATACTATGTCTCCATAGTCAATAATTGGCATTAGCATCTGCTGTGCAATACGCTTTCTGACCAGGAGACTTAGGGAGGATTTGTTCCTGTAAAGTACACCTAGTTTGGCATAGGTCTTGGTTGTCAGGGTATCAATGTGCATCCCGAATGTTAAGTGGGAGTCAAACCATAAGCCCAGGTATTTAAAACTAGTGACAGGTGTTAGGGTGGTGGTAGCGTTGGTTCTAATCAGGAGCTCAGTCACTGGAAGCTTTACAAATTTAGTCTTGGTCCCAAATAGCATTGTTACAGTCTTGTCAGTGTTTAAAAACAGTTTGTTTTGGGAAATCCAGTTTTCGAGTCTCAAAAAGTCAGACTGAAGTATGTGTTGAAGGTCAGAGAGGCTATGGCTGTGTGCATACAGGATTGTGTCATCTGCGTACATGTGTATTGAGGCTTCCTTACAAGCTGTGGGAAGATCATTAATGAACACTGAGAAGAGTAGGGGCCCCAGAACAGAGCCTTGCGGTACACCACAGGTGATATCCAGGGGGTTGGAGTTAGAGCCTGAGATGGACACATGTTGGGATCTTCCTGATAGGTAGGACTGAAACTGAGTTGGCGGGAGAGTTACCGGTGAGGGCAGTGAGTTGGCGGGAGAGTTACCGGGTGAGGGCAGTGAGTTGGCGGGAGAGCTACCGGGTGAGGGCAGTGAGTTGGCGGGAGAGTTACCGGGTGAGGGCAGTGAGTTGGCGGTGGAGTTACCGGGTGAGGGCAGTGATATGGTGGGAGAGTTACCGGGTGATGGCAGTGAGTTGGCGGGGAGTTCCCGGGTGAGGGCAGTGAGTTGGCGGGAGAGTTACCGGGTGAGGGCAGTGAGTTGATGGGAAAGTTACCGGGTGAGGGCAGTGAGTTGGCGGGGGAGTTCCCGGGTGAGGGCCGTGAGTTGGCGGGGGAGTTACCGGGTGAGGGCAGTAAGTTGGCCGGGGAGTTACCGGGTGAGGGCAGTGAGATGGCGGAAGAGTTCCCGGGTGAGGGCAGTGAGTTGGCGGGGAAGTTACCGGATGAGGGCAGTGTGTTGGCGGGGGAGTTACCGGGTGAGGGCAGTGAGATGGCAGGAGAGTTACCGGGTGAGGGCAGTGTGTTGGCGGGGGAGTTACCGGGTGAGAGCAGTGAGTTGGCGGGAGAGTTACCGGGTGAGGGCAGTGACTTGGCGGGGAAGTTACCGGATGAGGGCAGTGTGTTGGCGGGGGAGTTACCGGGTGAGGGCAGTGAGTTGGCGGGGGAGTTACCGGGTGAGGGCAGTGAGTTGGCGGGGGAGTTCCCGGGTGAGGGCAGTGAGTTAGTTGGAGAGTTACCAGGTGAGAGCAGTGAGTTGGTGGGGGAGTTACTGGGTGAGGGCAGTGAGTTGGCGGGAGAGTTCCCGGGTGAGGTTAGTGAGTTGCCGGGAGAGTTCCCGGGTGAGGTTAGTGAGTTGGCGGGAGAGTTCCCGGGTGAGGGCAGTGAGTTGGCGGGAGAGTTCCCGGGTGAGGGCAGTGTGTTGGCGGGGGAGTTACCGGGTGAGGGCAGTGAGTTGGCGGGATAGTTCCCGGGTAAGGGCAGTGAGCTGGCGGGGAAGTTACCGGATGAGGGCAGTGTGTTGGCGGGGGAGTTACCGGGTGAGGGCAGTGAGATGGCGGGAGAGTTCCCGGGTGAGGGCAGTGTGTTGGCGGGAGAGTTACCGGGTGAGGGCCGTGAGTTGGCGGGGGAGTTACCGGGTGAGGGCAGTGAGTTGGCGGGAGAGTTCCCGGGTGAGGTTAGTGAGTTGGCGGGAGAGTTCCCGGGTGAGGGCAGTGAGTTGGTGGGAGAGTTCCCGGGTGAGGGCAGTGAGTTGGCGGGAGAGTTCCCGGGTGAGGGCAGTGAGTTGGCAGGAGAGTTCCCGGGTGAGGTTAGTGAGTTGGCGGGAGAGTTCCCGGGTGAGGGCAGTGAGTTGGCGGGAGAGTTCCCGGGTGAGGGCAGTGAGTTGGCGGGAGAGTTCCCGGGTGAGGGCAGTGTGTTGGCGGGGAGTTCCCGGGTGAGGGCAGTGAGTTGGCGGGGAGTTCCCAGGTGAGGGCAGTGAGTTGGTGGGAGAGTTACCGGGTGAGAGCAGTGAGTTGATGGGAGATTTCCCGGGTGAGGGCAGTGAGTTGGCGGGAGAGTTACCGGGTGAGGGCAGTGAGTTGATGGGAGAGTTCCCGGGTGAGGGCAGTGAGTTGGCGGGAGATTTACCGGGTGAGAGCAGTGAGTTGGTGGGGGAGTTACCGGGTGAGGGCAGTGAGTTGGCGGGAGAGTTCCCGGGTGAGAGCAGTGAGTTGGTGGGAGAGTTACCGGGTGAGGGCTGTGTGTTGGCGGGAGAGTTACCGGGTGAGGGCAGTGAGTTGGCAGGAGAGTTACCGGGTGAGGGCAGTGAGTTGGCGGGAGAGTTCCCGGGTGAGAGCAGTGAGTTGGCGGGAGAGTTCCCGGGTGAGAGCAGTGAGTTGGCGGGAGAGTTCCCGGGTGAGAGCAGTGAGTTGGTGGGGGAGTTACCGGGTGAGGGGAGAGAGTTGATGGGAGAGTTACCGGGTGAGGGCAGTGAGTTGGCGGGAGAGTTACCGGGTGAGAGCAGTGAGTTGGTGGGGGAGTTACCGGGGTAGGGCAGTGAGTTGGCGGGAGCGTTACAGGGTGAGGGCTGTGAGTTGGCGGGAGAGTTCCCGGGTGAGAGCAGTGAGTTGGCGGGAGAGTTACCGGGTGAGGGCAGTGAGTCGATTGGAGAGTTACCAGGTGAGGACAGTGAGTTAGCGGGAGAGTTACCGGGTGAGGGCAGTGAGTTGGCGGGAGAGTTACCGGGTGAGGGCAGTGAGTTGGCGGGAGAGCTACCGGGTGAGAGCAGTGAGTTGGCGGGAGAATTACCAGGTGAGTGCAGTGAGTTGGCGGGAGAGTTACCGGTGAGGGCAGTGAGTTGGCGGGAGAGTTACCGGGTGAGGGCAGTGAGTTGGCGGGAGAGCTACCGGGTGAGGGCAGTGAGTTGGCGGGAGAGTTACCGGGTGAGGGCAGTGAGTTGGCGGTGGAGTTACCGGGTGAGGGCAGTGATATGGTGGGAGAGTTACCGGGTGATGGCAGTGAGTTGGCGGGGAGTTCCCGGGTGAAGGCAGTGAGTTGGCGGGAGAGTTCCCGGGTGAGGGCAGTGAGTTGGCGGGGGAGTTACCGGGTGATGGCAGTGAGTTGGTGGGGGAGTTACCGGGTGATGGCAGTGAGTTGGCGGGGGAGTTCCCGGGTGAGGGCAGTGAGTTGGTGGGGGAGTTACAGGGTGAGGGCAGTGAGTTGATGGGAAAGTTCCCGGGTGAGGGCAGTGAGTTGGCGGGGAGTTCCCGGGTGAGGGCAGTGAGTTGGCGGGAGAGTTACCGGGTGAGGGCAGTGAGTTGATGGGAAAGTTACCGGGTGAGGGCAGTGAGTTGGCGGGGGAGTTCCCGGGTGAGGGCCGTGAGTTGGCGGGGGAGTTACCGGGTGAGGGCAGTGAGTTGGCCGGGGAGTTACCGGGTGAGGGCAGTGAGATGGCGGAAGAGTTCCCGGGTGAGTGCGTGAGTTGGCGGGGTAGTTACCGGATGAGGGCAGTGAGATGGCAGGAGAGTTACCGGGTGAGGGCAGTGAGTTGGCGGGGGAGTTCCCGGGTGAGGGCAGCGAGATGGCGGGAGAGTTACCGGGTGAGGGCAGTGAGTTGGCGGGGGAGTTACCGGGTGAGGGCAGTGAGTTGGCGGGGGAGTTCCCGGGTGAGGGCAGTGAGTTGGTGGGAGAGTTACCGGGTGAGAGCAGTGAGTTGGCGGGAGAGTTCCCGGGTGAGGTTAGTGAGTTGGCGGGAGAGTTCCCGGGTGAGGTTAGTGAGTTGGCGGGAGAGTTCCCGGGTGAGGTTAGTGAGTTGGCGGGAGAGTTCCCGGGTGAGGTTAGTGAGTTGGCGGGAGAGCTACCGGGTGAGGGCAATGAGTTGGCGGGAGAGCTACCGGGTGAGGGCAATGAGTTGGCGGGAGAGTTACCAGGTGAGTGCAGTGAGTTGGCGGGAGAGTTACCGGGAGAAGGCAGTGAGATGGCGGGAGAGTTCCCGGGTGAGGGCAGTGAGTTGGCGGGGGAGTTCCCGGGTGAGGGCAGCGAGATGGCGGGAGAGTTACCGGGTGAGGGCAGTGAGTTGGCGGGGGAGTTACCGGGTGAGGGCAGTGAGTTGGCGGGGGAGTTCCCGGGTGAGGGCAGTGAGTTGGTGGGAGAGTTACCGGGTGAGAGCAGTGAGTTGGCGGGAGAGTTCCCGGGTGAGGTTAGTGAGTTGGCGGGAGAGTTCCCGGGTGAGGTTAGTGAGTTGGCGGGAGAGTTCCCGGGTGAGGTTAGTGAGTTGGCGGGAGAGTTCCCGGGTGAGGTTAGTGAGTTGGCGGGAGAGTTCCCGGGTGAGGTTAGTGAGTTGGCGGGAGAGCTACCGGGTGAGGGCAATGAGTTGGCGGGAGAGCTACCGGGTGAGGGCAATGAGTTGGCGGGAGAGTTACCAGGTGAGTGCAGTGAGTTGGCGGGAGAGTTACCGGGAGAAGGCAGTGAGTTGGCGGGGGAGTTATCAGGTGAGGGTAGTGAGTTGATGGGAGAGTTACCGGGTGAGGGCAGTGATTTGGCGGGAGAGTTACCGGGTGAGGGCAGTGAGTTCGTGGGGGAGCTACCGGGTGAGATCAGTGAGTTGGCGGGAGAGTTACCGGGTGAGGACAGTGAGTTGATGGGAGAGTTCCTGGGTGAGGGCAGTGAGTTGATGGGAGAGTTACCGGGTGAGGGCAGTGAGTTGATGGGAGAGTTACCGGGTGAGCGCAGTGAGTTGGCGGGAGAGTTACCGGGTGAGGGCAGTGAGTTGATGGGAGAGTTACCGGGTGAGCGCAGTGAGTTGGCGGGAGAGTTACCGGGTGAGGGCAGTGAGTTGATGGGAGAGTTACCGGGTGAGGGCAGTGAGTTGATGGGAGAGTTACCGGGTGAGGGCAGTGAGTTGATGGGAGAGTTCCCGGGTGAGGGCAGTGAGTTGGCGGGAGAGTTAACGGGTGAGGGCAGTGAGTTGGCGGGAGAGTTACCGGGTGAAGGCAGTGAGTTGATGGGATTGTTACCGGGTGAGGGCAGTGAGTTAGCGGGGGAGTTACCGGTTGAGGGCAGTGAGTGTATGGGTGAGTTACCGGGTGAGGGCAGTGAGTTGGCGGGAGAGTTACCGGGTGAGGGCTGTGAGTTGGCGGGGGAGTTACCGGGTGAGGGCAGTGAGTCGATGGGAGAGTTACCGGGTGAGGGCAGTGAGTTCGTGGGGGAGCTACCGGGTGAGATCAGTGAGTTGGCGGGAGAGTTACCGGGTGAGGACAGTGAGTTGATGGGAGAGTTCCTGGGTGAGGGCAGTGAGTTGATGGGAGAGTTCCCAGATGAGGGCAGTGAGTTGGTGGGAGAGTTACCGGGTGAGGGCAGTGAGTTGATGGGAGAGTTACCGGGTGAGCGCAGTGAGTTGGCGGGAGAGTTACCGGGTGAGGGCAGTGAGTTGATGGGAGAGTTACCGGGTGAGGGCAGTGAGTTGATGGGAGAGTTACAGGGTGAGGGCAGTGAGTTGATGGGAGAGTTCCCGGGTGAGGGCAGTGAGTTGGCGGGAGAGTTAACGGGTGAGGGCAGTGAGTTGGCGGGAGAGTTACCGGGTGAAGGCAGTGAGTTGATGGGATTGTTACCGGGTGAGGGCAGTGAGTTAGCGGGGGAGTTACCGGTTGAGGGCAGTGAGTGTATGGGTGAGTTACCGGGTGAGGGCAGTGAGTTGGCGGGAGAGTTACCGGGTGAGGGCTGTGAGTTGGCGGGGGAGTTACCGGGTGAGGGCAGTGAGTTGGCGGGAGAGTTCCCGGGTGAGGGCAGTGAGTTGGTGGGAGAGTTACCGGGTGAGGGCAGTGAGATGGTGGGAGAGTTACCGGGTGAGGGCAGTGAGTTGGCGGGGAGTTCCCGGGTGAGGGCAGTGAGTTGGCGGGGGAGTTACCGGGTGAGGGCAGTGAGTTGATGGGAAAGTTACCGGTGAGGGCAGTGAGTTGGCGAGGGAGTTCCCGGGTGAGGGCCGTGAGTTGGCGGGGGAGTTACCGGGTGAGGGCAGTGAGTTGGCGGGGGAGTTACTGGGTGAGGGCAGTGATATGGCGGGAGAGTTCCCAGGTGAGGGCAGTGAATTGGCGGGGAAGTTACCGGATGAGGGCAGTGTGTTGGCGGGGGAGTTACCGGGTGAGGGCAGTGAGATGGCGGGAGAGTTCCCGGGTGAGGGCAGTGTGTTGGCGGGGGAGTTACCGGGTGAGGGCAGTGAGTTGGCGGGGGAGTTACCGGATGAGGGCAGTGAGTTGGCGGGAGAGTTACCGGGTGAGGGCAGTTAGTTGGCGGGAGAGTTACCGGGTGAGGGTAGTGAGTTGATGGGAGAGTTCCCGGGTGAGGGCAGTGAGTTGGTGGGAGAGTTACCGGGTGAGGGCAGTGAGTTGATGGGAGAGTTACCGGGTGAGCGCAGTGAGTTGGCGGGAGAGTTACCGGGTGAGGGCAGTGAGTTGATGGGAGAGTTACCGGGTGAGGGCAGTGAGTTGATGGGAGAGTTACCGGGTGAGGGCAGTGAGTTGATGGGAGAGTTCCCGGGTGAGGGCAGTGAGTTGGCGGGAGAGTTAACGGGTGAGGGCAGTGAGTTGGCGGGAGAGTTACCGGGTGAAGGCAGTGAGTTGATGGGATTGTTACCGGGTGAGGGCAGTGAGTTGGCGGGAGAGTTACCGGGTGAGGGCAGTGAGTTGATGGGAGAGTTACCGGGTGAGGGCAGTGAGTTGATGGGAGAGTTACCGGGTGAGGGCAGTGAGTTGATGGGAGAGTTCCCGGGTGAGGGCAGTGAGTTGGCGGGAGAGTTAACGGGTGAGGGCAGTGAGTTGGCGGGAAAGTTACCGGGTGAAGGCAGTGAGTTGATGGGATTGTTACCGGGTGAGGGCAGTGAGTTAGCGGGGGAGTTACCGGTTGAGGGCAGTGAGTGTATGGGTGAGTTACCGGGTGAGGGCAGTGAGTTGGCGGGAGAGTTACCGGGTGAGAGCAGTGAGTTGGCGGGAGAGTTCCCGGGTGAGGTTAGTGAGTTGGCGGGAGAGTTCCCGGGTGAGGTTAGTGAGTTGGCGGGAGAGTTCCCGGGTGAGGTTAGTGAGTTGGCGGGAGAGCTACCGGGTGAGGGCAATGAGTTGGCGGGAGAGCTACCGGGTGAGGGCAATGAGTTGGCGGGAGAGTTACCAGGTGAGTGCAGTGAGTTGGCGGGAGAGTTACCGGGAGAAGGCAGTGAGTTGGCGGGGGAGTTATCAGGTGAGGGTAGTGAGTTGATGGGAGAGTTACCGGGTGAGGGCAGTGATTTGGCGGGAGAGTTACCGGGTGAGGGCAGTGAGTTGGTGGGAGAGTTACCGGGTGAGGGCAGTGAGTTGATGGGAGAGTTACCGGGTGAGCGCAGTGAGTTGGCGGGAGAGTTACCGGGTGAGGGCAGTGAGTTGATGGGAGAGTTACCGGGTGAGGGCAGTGAGTTGATGGGAGAGTTACCGGGTGAGGGCAGTGAGTTGATGGGAGAGTTCCCGGGTGAGGGCAGTGAGTTGGCGGGAGAGTTAACGGGTGAGGGCAGTGAGTTGGCGGGAGAGTTACCGGGTGAAAGCAGTGAGTTGATGGGATTGTTACCGGGTGAGGGCAGTGAGTTAGCGGGGGAGTTACCGGTTGAGGGCAGTGAGTGTATGGGTGAGTTACCGGGTGAGGGCAGTGAGTTGGCGGGAGAGTTACCGGGTGAGGGCTGTGAGTTGGCGGGGGAGTTACCGGGTGAGGGCAGTGAGTCGATGGGAGAGTTACCGGGTGAGGGCAGTGAGTTCGTGGGGGAGCTACCGGGTGAGATCAGTGAGTTGGCGGGAGAGTTACCGGGTGAGGACAGTGAGTTGATGGGAGAGTTCCTGGGTGAGGGCAGTGAGTTGATGGGAGAGTTCCCAGATGAGGGCAGTGAGTTGGTGGGAGAGTTACCGGGTGAGGGCAGTGAGTTGATGGGAGAGTTACCGGGTGAGCGCAGTGAGTTGGCGGGAGAGTTACCGGGTGAGGGCAGTGAGTTGATGGGAGAGTTACCGGGTGAGGGCAGTGAGTTGATGGGAGAGTTACAGGGTGAGGGCAGTGAGTTGATGGGAGAGTTCCCGGGTGAGGGCAGTGAGTTGGCGGGAGAGTTAACGTGTGAGGGCAGTGAGTTGGCGGGAGAGTTACCGGGTGAAGGCAGTGAGTTGATGGGATTGTTACCGGGTGAGGGCAGTGAGTTAGCGGGGGAGTTACCGGTTGAGGGCAGTGAGTGTATGGGTGAGTTACCGGGTGAGGGCAGTGAGTTGGCGGGAGAGTTACCGGGTGAGGGCTGTGAGTTGGCGGGGGAGTTACCGGGTGAGGGCAGTGAGTTGGCGGGAGAGTTCCCGGGTGAGGGCAGTGAGTTGGTGGGAGAGTTACCGGGTGAGGGCAGTGAGATGGTGGGAGAGTTACCGGGTGAGGGCAGTGAGTTGGCGGGGAGTTCCCGGGTGAGGGCAGTGAGTTGGCGGGGGAGTTACCGGGTGAGGGCAGTGAGTTGATGGGAAAGTTACCGGTGAGGGCAGTGAGTTGGCGAGGGAGTTCCCGGGTGAGGGCCGTAAGTTGGCGGGGGAGTTACCGGGTGAGGGCAGTGAGTTGGCGGGGGAGTTACTGGGTGAGGGCAGTGATATGGCGGGAGAGTTCCCAGGTGAGGGCAGTGAATTGGCGGGGAAGTTACCGGATGAGGGCAGTGTGTTGGCGGGGGAGTTACCGGGTGAGGGCAGTGAGATGGCGGGAGAGTTCCCGGGTGAGGGCAGTGTGTTGGCGGGGGAGTTACCGGATGAGGGCAGTGAGTTGGCGGGAGAGTTACCGGGTGAGGGCAGTTAGTTGGCGGGAGAGTTACCGGGTGAGGGTAGTGAGTTGATGGGAGAGTTACCGGGTGAGGGCAGTGAGTTGGCGGGAGAGTTACCGGGTGAGGGCAGTGAGTTGATGGGAGAGTTACCGGGTGAGAGCAGTGAGTTGGTGGGGGAGTTACCGGGTGAGGGCAGTGAGTTGGCGGGAGAGTTCCCGGGTGAGAGCAGTGAGTTGGTGGGAGAGTTACCGGGTGAGGGCAGTGAGTCGATGGGAGAGTTACCGGGTGAGGGCAGTGAGTCGATGGGAGAGTTCCCGGGTGAGAGCAGTGAGTTGGCGGGAGAGTTACCAGGTGAGAGCAGTGAGTTGGTGGGGGAGTTACCGGGTGAGGGCAGTGAGTTGGCGGGAGAGTTCCCGGGTGAGAGCAGTGAGTTGGAGGGAGAGTTCCCGGGTGAGAGCAGTGAGTTGGTGGGAGAGTTACCGGGTGAGGGCAGTGAGTTGATGGGAGAGTTCCCGGGTGAGGGCAGTGAGTTGGCGGGAGAGTTACCGGGTGAGGGCAGTGAGTTGATGGGAGAGTTCCCGGGTGAGGGCAGTGAGTTGGAGGGAGAGTTCCCGGGTGAGAGCACTGAGTTGGTGGGGGAGTTACCGGGTGAGGGCAGTGAGTTGGCGGGAGAGTTCCCGGGTGAGAGCAGTGAGTTGGTGGGAGAGTTACCGGGTGAGGGCTGTGTGTTGGCGGGAGAGTTACCGGGTGAGGGCAGTGAGTTGGCGGGAGAGTTACCGTTTGAGGGCAGTGAGTCGGCGGGAGAGTTCCCGGGTGAGAGCAGTGAGTTGGCTGGGGAGTTACCGGGTGAGGGGAGAGAGTTGATGGGAGAGTTACCGGGTGAGGGCAGTGAGTTGGTGGGAGAGTTCCCGGGTGAGGGCAGTGAGTTGGCGGGAGAGTTCCCGGGTGAGAGCAGTGAGTTGGCGGGAGAGTTCCCGGGTGAGGGCAGTGAGTTGGTGGGAGAGTTACCGGGTGAGGGCAGTGAGTTGATGGGAGATTTCCCGGGTGAGGGCAGTGAGTTGGCGGGAGAGTTACCGGGTGAGGGCAGTGAGTTGATGGGAGAGTTCCCGGGTGAGGGCAGTGAGTTGGCGGGAGAGTTACCGGGTGAGAGCAGTGAGTTGGTGGGGGAGTTACCGGGTGAGGGCAGTGAGTTGGCGGGAGAGTTCCCGGGTGAGAGCAGTGAGTTGGTGGGAGAGTTACCGGGTGAGGGCTGTGTGTTGGCGGGAGAGTTACCGGGTGAGGGCAGTGAGTTGGCTGGAGAGTAACCGGGTGAGGGCAGTGAGTTGGCGGGAGAGTTCCCGGGTGAGAGCAGTGAGTTGGCTGGGGAGTTACCGGGTGAGGGGAGAGAGTTGATGGGAGAGTTACCGGGTGAGGGCAGTGAGTTGGCGGGAGAGTTACCGGGTGAGGGCAGTGAGTTGGTGGGAGAGTTACCGGGTGAGGGCCGTGAGTTGGCGGGAGCGTTACAGGGTGAGGGCTGTGAGTTGGCGGGAGAGTTCCCGGGTGAGAGCAGTGAGTTGGCGGGAGAGTTACCGGGTGAGGGCAGTGAGTCGATTGGAGAGTTACCGGGTGAGGACAGTGAGTTGGTGGGGGAGCTACCGGGTGAGGGCAATGAGTTGGCGGGAGAGTTACCAGGTGAGTGCAGTGAGTTAGCGGGAGAGTTACCGGGTGAGGGCAGTGAGTTGGCGGGAGAGTTACCGGGTGAGGGCAGTGAGTTGGCGGGAGAGCTACCGGGTGAGGGCAATGAGTTGGCGGGAGAGTTACCAGGTGAGTGCAGTGAGTTGGCGGGAGAGTTACCGGCGAGTGCAGTGAGTTGGCGGGAGAGTTACCGGGTGAGGGCAGTGAGTTGGCGGGAGAGCTACCGGGTGAGGGCAGTGAGTTGGCGGGAGAGTTACCGGGTGAGGGCAGTGAGTTGGCGGTGGAGTTACCGGGTGAGGGCAGTGATATGGTGGGAGAGTTACCGGGTGATGGCAGTGAGTTGGCGGGGAGTTCCCGGGTGAGGGCAGTGAGTTGGCGGGAGAGTTACCGGGTGAGGGCAGTGAGTTGATGGGAAAGTTACCGGGTGAGGGCAGTGAGTTGGCGGGGGAGTTCCCGGGTGAGGGCCGTGAGTTGGCGGGGGAGTTACCGGGTGAGGGCAGTGAGTTGGCCGGGGAGTTACCGGGTGAGGGCAGTGAGATGGCGGAAGAGTTCCCGGGTGAGGGCAGTGAGTTGGCGGGGAAGTTACCAGATGAGGGCAGTGTGTTGGAGGGGGAGTTACCGGGTGAGGGCAGTGAGATGGCAGGAGAGTTACCGGGTGAGGGCAGTGTGTTGGCGGGGGAGTTACCGGGTGAGAGCAGTGAGTTGGCGGGAGAGTTACCGGGTGAGGGCAGTGACTTGGCGGGGAAGTTACCGGATGAGGGCAGTGTGTTGGCGGGGGAGTTACCGGGTGAGGGCAGTGAGTTGGCGGGGGAGTTACCGGGTGAGGGCAGTGAGTTGGCGGGGGAGTTCCCGGGTGAGGGCAGTGAGTTAGTTGGAGAGTTACCGGGTGAGAGCAGTGAGTTGGTGGGGGAGTTACTGGGTGAGGGCAGTGAGTTGGCGGGAGAGTTCCCGGGTGAGGTTAGTGAGTTGCCGGGAGAGTTCCCGGGTGAGGGCAGTGAGTTGGCGGGAGAGTTCCCGGGTGAGAGCAGTGAGTTGGCGGGAGAGTTCCCGGGTGAGAGCAGTGAGTTGGCGGGAGAGTTCCCGGGTGAGAGCAGTGAGTTGGTGGGAGAGTTACCGGGTGAGAGCAGTGAGTTGGCGGGAGAGTTCCCGGGTGAGAGCAGTGAGTTGGTGGGAGAGTTACCGGGTGAGGGCTGTGTGTTGGCGGGAGAGTTACCGGGTGAGGGCAGTGAGTTGGTGGGAGAGTTACCGGGTGAGGGCAGTGAGTTGATGGGAGATTTCCCGGGTGAGGGCAGTGAGTTGGCGGGAGAGTTACCGGGTGAGGGCAGTGAGTTGATGGGAGAGTTCCCGGGTGAGGGCAGTGAGTTGGCGGGAGAGTTACCGGGTGAGAGCAGTGAGTTGGCGGGAGAGTTCCCGGGTGAGAGCAGTGAGTTGGTGGGAGAGTTACCGGGTGAGGGCTGTGTGTTGGCGGGAGAGTTACCGGGTGAGGGCAGTGAGTTGGCGGGAGAGTTCCCGGGTGAGAGCAGTGAGTTGGTGGGAGAGTTACCGGGTGAGGGCTGTGTGTTGGCGGGAGAGTTACCGGGTGAGGGCAGTGAGTTGGCTGGAGAGTTACCGGGTGAGGGCAGTGAGTTGGCGGGAGAGTTCCCGGGTGAGAGCAGTGAGTTGGCTGGGGAGTTACCGGGTGAGGGGAGAGAGTTGATGGGAGAGTTACCGGGTGAGGGCAGTGAGTTGGCGGGAGAGTTACCGGGTGAGGGCAGTGAGTTGGTGGGAGAGTTACCGGGTGAGGGCCGTGAGTTGGCGGGAGCGTTACAGGGTGAGGGCTGTGAGTTGGCGGGAGAGTTCCCGGGTGAGAGCAGTGAGTTGGCGGGAGAGTTACCGGGTGAGGGCAGTGAGTCGATTGGAGAGTTACCGGGTGAGGACAGTGAGTTGGTGGGGGAGCTACCGGGTGAGGGCAATGAGTTGGCGGGAGAGTTACCAGGTGAGTGCAGTGAGTTAGCGGGAGAGTTACCGGGTGAGGGCAGTGAGTTGGCGGGAGAGTTACCGGGTGAGGGCAGTGAGTTGGCGGGAGAGCTACCGGGTGAGGGCAATGAGTTGGCGGGAGAGTTACCAGGTGAGTGCAGTGAGTTGGCGGGAGAGTTACCGGTGAGGGCAGTGAGTTGGCGGGAGAGTTACCGGGTGAGGGCAGTGAGTTGGCGGGAGAGCTACCGGGTGAGGGCAGTGAGTTGGCGGGAGAGTTACCGGGTGAGGGCAGTGAGTTGGCGGTGGAGTTACCGGGTGAGGGCAGTGATATGGTGGGAGAGTTACCGGGTGATGGCAGTGAGTTGGCGGGGAGTTCCCGGGTGAGGGCAGTGAGTTGGCGGGGGAGTTACCGGGTGAGGGCAGTGAGTTGGCCGGGGAGTTACCGGGTGAGGGCAGTGAGATGGCGGAAGAGTTCCCGGGTGAGGGCCGTGAGTTGGCGGGGGAGTTACCGGGTGAGGGCAGTGAGTTGGCCGGGGAGTTACCGGGTGAGGGCAGTGAGATGGCGGAAGAGTTCCCGGGTGAGGGCAGTGAGTTGGCGGGGAAGTTACCGGATGAGGGCAGTGTGTTGGCGGGGGAGTTACCGGGTGAGGGCAGTGAGATGGCAGGAGAGTTACCGGGTGAGGGCAGTGTGTTGGCGGGGGAGTTACCGGGTGAGAGCAGTGAGTTGGCGGGAGAGTTACCGGGTGAGGGCAGTGACTTGGCGGGGAAGTTACCGGATGAGGGCAGTGTGTTGGCGGGGGAGTTACCGGGTGAGGGCAGTGAGTTGGCGGGGGAGTTACCGGGTGAGGGCAGTGAGTTGGCGGGGGAGTTCCCGGGTGAGGGCAGTGAGTTAGTTGGAGAGTTACCGGGTGAGAGCAGTGAGTTGGTGGGAGAGTTACAAGGTGAGGTTAGTGAGTTGCCGGGAGAGTTCCCGGGTGAGGTTAGTGAGTTGGCGGGAGAGTTCCCGGGTGAGGGCAGTGAGTTGGCGGGAGAGTTCCCGGGTGAGGGCAGTGTGTTGGCGGGGGAGTTACCGGGTGAGGGCAGTGAGTTGGCGGGAGAGTTCCCGGGTGAGGTTAGTGAGCTGGCGGGGAAGTTACCGGATGAGGGCAGTGAGTTGGCGGGATAGTTCCCGGGTGAGGGCAGTGTGTTGGCGGGGGAGTTACCGGGTGAGGGCAGTGAGATGGCGGGAGAGTTCCCGGGTGAGGGCAGTGTGTTGGCGGGAGAGTTACCGGGTGAGGGCCGTGAGTTGGCGGGGGAGTTACCGGGTGAGGGCAGTGAGTTGGCGGGAGAGTTCCCGGGTGAGGTTAGTGAGTTGGCGGGAGAGTTCCCGGGTGAGGGCAGTGAGTTGGTGGGAGAGTTCCCGGGTGAGGGCAGTGAGTTGGCGGGAGAGTTCCCGGGTGAGGGCAGTGAGTTGGCAGGAGAGTTCCCGGGTGAGGTTAGTGAGTTGGCGGGAGAGTTCCCGGGTGAGGGCAGTGAGTTGGCGGGAGAGTTCCCGGGTGAGGGCAGTGAGTTGGCGGGAGAGTTCCCGGGTGAGGGCAGTGTGTTGGCGGGGAGTTCCCGGGTGAGGGCAGTGAGTTGGCGGGGAGTTCCCAGGTGAGGGCAGTGAGTTGGTGGGAGAGTTACCGGGTGAGGGCAGTGAGTTGATGGGAGATTTCCCGGGTGAGGGCAGTGAGTTGGCGGGAGAGTTACCGGGTGAGGGCAGTGAGTTGATGGGAGAGTTCCCGGGTGAGGGCAGTGAGTTGGCGGGAGATTTACCGGGTGAGAGCAGTGAGTTGGTGGGGGAGTTACCGGGTGAGGGCAGTGAGTTGGCGGGAGAGTTCCCGGGTGAGAGCAGTGAGTTGGTGGGAGAGTTACAAGGTGAGGGCTGTGTGTTGGCGGGAGAGTTACCGGGTGAGGGCAGTGAGTTGGCTGGAGAGTTACCGGGTGAGGGCAGTGAGTTGGCGGGAGAGTTCCCGGGTGAGAGCAGTGAGTTGGCGGGAGAGTTCCCGGGTGAGAGCAGTGAGTTGGCGGGAGCGTTCCCGGGTGAGAGCAGTGAGTTGGTGGGGGAGTTACCGGGTGAGGGGAGAGAGTTGATGGGAGAGTTACCGGGTGAGGGCAGTGAGTTGGCGGGAGAGTTACCGGGTGAGAGCAGTGAGTTGGTGGGGGAGTTACCGGGGTAGGGCAGTGAGTTGGCGGGAGCGTTACAGGGTGAGGGCTGTGAGTTGGCGGGAGAGTTACCGGGTGAGGGCAGTGAGTCGATTGCAGAGTTACCAGGTGAGGACAGTGAGTTGGTGGGAGAGTTACCGGGTGAGGGCAATGAGTTGGCGGGAGAGTTACCGGGTGAGGGCAGTGAGTGTATGGGAGAGTTACCGGGTGAGAGCAGTGAGTTGGCGGGAGAGCTACCGGGTGAGAGCAGTGAGTTGGCGGGAGAGTTACCAGGTGAGTGCAGTGAGTTGGCGGGAGAGTTACCGGTGAGGGCAGTGAGTTGGCGGGAGAGTTACCGGGTGAGGGCAGTGAGTTGGCGGGAGAGTTACCGGGTGAGGGCAGTGAGTTGGCGGTGGAGTTACCGGGTGAGGGCAGTGATATGGTGGGAGAGTTACCGGGTGAGGGCAGTGAGTTGATGGGAAAGTTACCGGGTGAGGGCAGTGAGTTGGCGGGGGAGTTACCGGGTGAGGGCAGTGAGTTGGCGGGGAGTTCCCGGGTGAGGGCAGTGAGTTGGCGGGAGAGTTACCGGGTGAGGGCAGTGAGTTGATGGGAAAGTTACCGGGTGAGGGCAGTGAGTTGGCGGGGGAGTTACCGGGTGAGGGCAGTGAGTTGGCCGGGGAGTTACCGGGTGAGAGCAGTGAGATGGCAGGAGAGTTACCGGGTGAGGGCAGTGTGTTGGCGGGGGAGTTACCGGGTGAGGGCAGTGAGATGGCGGAAGAGTTCCCGGGTGAGGGCGTGAGTTGGCGGGGAAGTTACCGGATGAGGGCAGTGTGTTGGCGGGGGAGTTACCGGGTGAGGGCAGTGAGATGGCAGGAGAGTTACCGGGTGAGGGCAGTGTGTTGGCGGGGGAGTTACCGGGTGAGGGCAGTGATTTGGCGGGAGAGTTACCGGGTGAGGGCAGTGACTTGGCGGGAGAGTTCCCGGGTGAGGGCCGTGAGTTGGCGGGGAAGTTACCGGATGAGGGCAGTGTGTTGGCGGGGGAGTTACCGGGTGAGGGCAGTGATTTGGCGGGAGAGTTACCGGGTGAGGGCAGTGACTTGGCGGGGAAGTTACCGGATGAGGGCAGTGTGTTGGCGGGGGAGTTACCGGGTGAGGGCAGTGAGATGGCGGGAGAGTTACCGGGTGAGGGCAGTGAGTTGGCGGGGGAGTTACCGGGTGAGGGCAGTGAGTTGGCGGGGGAGTTCCCGGGTGAGGGCAGTGAGTTGGTGGGAGAGTTACCGGGTGAGAGCAGTGAGTTGGTGGGAGAGCTACCGGGTGAGGGCAGTGTGTTGGCGGGAGAGTTCCCGGGTGAGGTTAGTGAGTTGGCGGGAGAGTTCCCGGGTGAGGGCAGTGTGTTGGCGGGAGAGTTCCCGGGTGAGGTTAGTGAGTTGGCGGGAGAGTTCCCGGGTGAGGGCAGTGTGTTGGCGGGGGAGTTACCGGGTGAGGGCAGTGAGTTGGCGGGAGAGTTCCCGGGTGAGGTTAGTGAGTTGGCGGGAGAGTTCCCGGGTGAGGGCAGTGAGTTGGCGGGAGAGTTCCCGGGTGAGGGCAGTGAGTTGGCGGGAGAGTTCCCGGGTGAGGGCAGTGAGTTGGCGGGAGAGTTCCCGGGTGAGGGCAGTGTGTTGGCGGGGAGTTCCCGGGTGAGGGCAGTGAGTTGGCGGGGAGTTCCCGGGTGAGGGCAGTGAGTTGGCGGGAGAGTTACTGGGTGAGGGCAGTGAGTTGGCGGGAGAGTTCCCGGGTGAGGGCAGTGTGTTGGCGGGGAGTTCCCGGGTGAGGGCAGTTAGTTGGCGGGGAGTTACCGGGTGAGGGCAGTGAGTTGGCGGGGGAGTTACCGGGTGAGGGCAGTGAGTTGGCGGGAGAGTTACTGGGTGAGGGCAGTGAGTTGGCGGGAGAGTTACCGGGTGAGGGCAGTGAGTTGGCGGGAGAGTTACCGGGTGAGGGCAGTGAGTTGGTGGGAGAGTTCCCGGGTGAGGGCAGTGAGTTGGCGGGAGAGTTCCCGGGTGAGAGCAGTGAGTTGGCGGGAGAGTTACCGGGTGAGGGCAGTGAGTTGGCGGGAGAGTTACCGGGTGAGGGCAGTGAGTTGGCGGGAGAGTTACCGGGTGCGGGCAGTGTGTTGGCGGGGGATTTCCCGGGTGAGGGCAGTGAGTTGGCGGGGGAGTTACCGGGTGAGGGCAGTGAGTTGGCGGGGGAGTTACCGGGTGAGGGCAGTGAGTTGGCGGGGGAGTTACCGGGTGAGGGCAGTGAGTTGGCGGGAGAGTTACCGGGTGAGGTTTGTGGCTCTGCACTTATTTAATCCAGGTAATACTGAAAGATATGTAATAACGGCAGGTATACACTTATAGGGCTCCATGTTAAATTGAACAAGAAGCAAAAGGTGACATTGTGTGCTCATTTGCATGTCATTACCCAGAATTCCTGGCTGCAGTGGAAGCGCTGTATGCTAAGAGATAATGGGGAAATACAGGGTTACAGACCTGAGACGTGTGAATGTGCTCACACGTGGGACTTTTATTTGCAGTACATCATGCGGTGGAAGTTTTTTTCCCTGTTTTACTCACCATAAGTTAATTTGTGTGTGTATTATATATATATATAATGTAAATATTACTGTATATTCATTTGCATGTCTTAGGCAGGTCTGCATCCCCGCCTTTCACCATTATCACCCAGCACACAGCACTTCCACTGCAGCAAGGGATTCTGGGAAATGACATGCAAATGAGCACACAGTGCCACTTTTTGCTTCAAAACCATTTTAAACATGGTTCCCTATAGGCTTAAGCTTGCTGCATGGTCACAGCTTTAAGCACAGCCAGGGTTAAGCTTAACCCTTAACCCTATATATATATACTTAGAGACTGCTAATGCCGGGAGTCGGGTATATCTGCTCTCCACGTATTCTACAAACAGGACATTTCTCAGTAGACGGAGCAGGTGCTCTCCAGATTCTGCAAACACAGAACATCTCGTCCCCCCCCCCCCCCCCCCCCCCCCCCTGGAGCGCAGCAAAATGGGCAAAATCTAACATACTTTCTGTCAGGCGGCGTTAGAACGGCGGGATATTGAGGATCATCCAGTTTCTGGTTCCAATTTGTCTTTTTATTGCTCCTTTTACCATCTGCCTTGACTCGGTTATAGAAACTGTGCGAGGAACACGAGAAATGGTCTTTGTTTCACAGTATCAGAACATTCCAAAGCTCTACGCTTTGGATATATATATATATATGTGTTTATCTATGTGTGTAGCTACAGTATCTATCTGTGTATCCATCTATCTGCGTGTCTATCTGTTATTTATCTCTCTGTGTATCTATCTATCTGTGTATCTATCTATCTGTGTATCTATCTATCTGTGTATCTATCTATCTGTTATTTATATATCTGTGTATCTATCTATCTGTTATTTATCTCTCTGTGTATCTATCTATCTGTTATTTATCTCTCTGTGTATATTTCTATCTGTGTATCTATCTATCTGTGTATCTATCTGTTATTTATCTGTTATTTATCGCTCTGTGTATCTTTCTCTCTGTGTAACTATCTATCTGTGTATCTCTCTGTGTATCTATCTATCTGTGTATCTCTCGGTCTATCTATCTATCTATCTATCTATCTATCTATCTATCTATCTATCTATCTATCTATCTATCTATCTATCTATCTATCTATCTATCTATCTGTGTATCTATCTATCTATCTATCTATCTATCTATCTATCTATCTATCTATCTATCTATCTATCTATCTATCTATCTATCTGTGTATCTATCTATCTGTGTATCTATCTATCTGTGTATCTATCTATCTGTGTATCTCTCTGTGTATCTATCTATCTATCTATCTATCTATCTATCTATCTATCTATCTATCTATCTATCTATCTATCTATCTATCTATCTATCTATCTATCTATCTATCTGTGTATCTATCTATCTGTGTATCTATCTATCTATCTATCTATCTATCTATCTATCTATCTATCTATCTATCTATCTATCTATCTATCTATCTATCTATCTATCTATCTATCTGTGTATCTCTCTGTGTATCTATCTCTCTGTGTATCTATCTATCTATCTATCTATCTATCTGTAACGGGTATTCCCCCCCCCCCCCAATCGCAGATATAGTGTGGGGTGCAAGGGAACATACAAGGTTACCATAGGTGTGGTGCATTACCTGTTGGCTCGCAGGAGGGCTGAGCTTCCGCCACGGGGAACCTGGGGCAATTATACTAGGGGTACTCACTTACAACGATGCAGCGCCTCCACCTGCGATGGCTCCCACCAGAGGGGGAGTGATTCCTCGCAGGACAATCAATAATACCATACACAGCATATATATAATAACTGGTGACTTTACTAACAGACAAGACAACATAGAATAACAGGTGTCCCTCTCTCGAGGAGACACTAACTGCGACATCTCGCAGGACGCTTCCCCAACACCAGGTGATCCCACCCAGTGTCCAAAGAACCCCACCCAATGTCCCGCACTCTTGCAGAGAGAGGCAATGGGTGACTGCGCAGCCACAATTACACTAAGGGCCCGTTGGTGCACTTGTGTATCAGATAGTACCTGCCGAGCCCTCCCGTGCTCGGATCTCCAACTGGCTTCACAAAGGATCCGTCGTGTGATGGTTCCGTCTGATCCCACACCGGACTCCTTGCACGCGTACCGCCAGGGGAGGTCCCAACCTGGAAACAGTCTCTGCGGACCCCAACTTGGATCCGAACCTCTTAGCAGGAACCGCAGCGTCCGCTGTGTCCCTATATCATCTACTCTACTGTGACAGGATCCCTAACCTAGGACCTGTCCCTACAGCACTAAGTGACACGCGCTATACTATAGGCCGTCCCTACAGCACAGCAACCTGTAATGGCTTTGGGGGAAACTCCTAGGGGCCTATAGGGGTAGCCTATCTTATGCAGGGGTCCTTGACCCCCTGCACCCGCACTACCTCCTCCCGAACTACCCAAGTCCCCTCAGTCTCACTATTACCTAACGGGTCCCAGCGCCTACAGCAGCAAGCTGTAGCTCACTGGATGCTGGCAGCCAATGTGCTGCGCAACAAGGTGCCTGCCTGTCAGACCTCACAGCACTGACAGCCGTGACTCTGACAAGGCAGCACTCTAACACTAAGGGCAGCTTCCCTATCTTGGGCCTCCCTCAGCACTTACCCACTAACCTAGTGGGGAGTTGAGCCCTACCTGGGGGTGTGGGTACCTATATGGGTGCAGGAGCTGCACTCGCTCCCCGCACCCTTCCTTCCCTCACAGCTCCTTGACTCCAACTCACTTAACTGATAACTATCAGTGCATGCAGCAACACCCTGCAACTTAACACTAAGTCCGCTGCTGCCTTTCTTCCCTTCTGTTCCCCAGCTCACACTAATGCAAGTGACAGGGTCCCTAACCTGGGGGCTGTCCCTGGCAACACTCACTATAAAGGGGTACTTAGCTATATCGGGCCCTGGGGGTGCTGGCCTAGTACAGGGAGTCCCTGACTCCCGTACCCTACCTCCTTCCCTGGGCTGCTCCTCTCTCTGACTGACTAGCGTGGGCTCAGCGCGCGAATTGTATCCACTTGCCTCTGCAGACTTCCTAAGCCCTATTGGCTCCCTGGCATCACGTGGGGCGCGCAGAGGCTCATGGGATCTGTAGTCCCTGCCTAGAGCCTTCCCTAACATTCTAGGGCTTCGCAGGCTTTTTCCTCCCTCTCCTGCGCCTGCGCAAGCTCTCGGCGGCTGCCTCAATCTTCCCCTGCCTAACCTTGCCCTCGTGCGACTTCGCCCTGACTCTGGGGCTCTAACTGCGCATGCGCGACCACTGCGCATGCGCGAGCTAAGGGGCAATGGCGGCGCCCTTACCGCCCGGCGCCGGGAGCCCTGTGACGCGCATGCGGCCTTGGCAACCGGCCGCACGCGTCCCCGGCAACCCCCGAGCCGGGACCCGACCGCCCTCTCCCCTGCCATCGCCGGACGGAGCCGCAATTGGACGCGGCGGCCCCCGCGATCGGCAGCTAGGTGAGGGGGGCACTGACAGGCTGGGGAGACCTGGCTACATATCTATCTATCTATCTATCTATCTATCTATCTATCTATCTATCTATCTATCTATCTATCTATCTATCTGTGTATCTATCTATCTGTGTATCTATCTATCTATCTATCTATCTATCTATCTATCTATCTATCTGTGTATCTATCTATCTGTGTATCTATCTATCTGTGTATCTATCTATCTATCTATCTATCTATCTATCTATCTATCTATCTATCTATCTATCTATCTATCTATCTATCTATCTATCTGTGTATCTATCTATCTGTGTATCTATCTCTCTGTGTATCTATCTATCTGTGTATCTATCTATCTATCTATCTATCTATCTATCTATCTATCTATCTATCTATCTATCTATCTATCTATCTATCTATCTATCTATCTATCTATCTATCTATCTATCTATCTGTGTATCTATCTATCTGTGTATCTTTCTCTGTTTATCTATCTATCTGTTATTTATCTATCTGTTATTTATCTCTCTGTGTATCTATCTATCTGTTATTTATCTATCTGTTATGTATCTCTGTGTATCTATCTATCTGTTATTTATCTATCTGTGTATCTTTCTCTCTGTGTATCTTTCTCTCTGTGTATCTTTCTCTCTGTGTATCTATCTATCTGTGTATGTATCTATCTGTGCATCTATCTATCGGTGTATCTATCTATCTGTGTATCTATCTATCTGTGTATCTTTCTCTCTGTGTATCTATCTATCTGTTATTTATCTCTCTGTGTATCTATCTGTTATTTATCTCTCTGTGTATCTTTCTATCTGTGTATCTCTCTGTGTATCTTTCTATCTGTGTATCTATCTGTGTATCTATCTATCTGTGTATCTCTCTGTGTATCTATCTATCTGTGTATCTCTCTGTGTATCTTTCTATCTGTGTATCTATCTGTGTATCTATCTATCTGTGTATCTCTCTGTGTATCTATCTATAAGAATACTAACATAGAAGTATATCACTATGTATTTTGTCACATTGGATGTAGAATGAGTATCTTTGTCTCTTGTTGTATACATTTGGCCACGCTCAGTAGCTCTCCTTTTGACACATATATATAATGTGGTGGGTTCTGTGGTTAGAGCTTTGTAACGATGCGCTCACCACAAACAAGGCGTGACGCGAGGCCGAGGTGGGGATTTGATAAACGCCAACCCACAGCCGCGAGGGCGCGTCTGGAGTGCAGATAGGTCGGGTTACGAGAGGTCAGGAGGGTCAGTGTTACTTGCCGAGGTCTGGATTGTAGAGGTACGAATCGTTGCAGGTACTTAGCCAAGGTCGGGATTGGAGACGTGCAGATCATCGTGGGTAAGCTGGGTCAGGAGAGGAGAGATGCGGATCATCGTGGGTAAGCTGGGTCAGGAGAGGAGAGATGCGGATCGTCGTGGGTAAGCTGGGTCAGGAGAGGAGAGATGCGGATCGTCGTGGGTAAGCCGGAGGTCAGGAGAGGAGAAGTGCGGAATCCAAAGAACAAGCGAGGTCAAGCAAAACACAGGACAAGACAGGCAAGGCTCAGACAGGAGGCAGGACTGCAGTGACCACAGCGCACATAAACAAGGTTATGCTCAGCCAATGAGGACAGGCTGAGCATATAAGGCAGAGCAGTCTAATGAGCTGGGAGCATACTCGGGTGTATGTCTGGCTGTGGTTGGCTGAGGGAGACAGCACAGGTGTATCCCTTAGACAGAGGAGCGAGGAAGCTTCTGCGCACGTGCGCGGGTGCCATGCAAAGCAGCGGCACGCAAGCGAAGCCTGGAGGCGGGACCAGCGGGAAAAGCATCTCGTGCTGAGTGCGGTCCGGCGCGCCCCTAGAAGGAACGCTGGCATTCGCCAGTCCGCAAGATGCGCAGCAAGAGGCAGAAGAGGCAGGGGACCCGATCGGAGGTCTAGGTGCGCCGTGGAGGGCATGAATGACGGATCCTTACAGTACCCCCCCTTCAGGAGTGACCTCCGGGCAACTCCAGGAAGGTTTGTGAGGATATCTCTGGTTGAAGAGTCGTAGCAGACAGGGAGCATGAAGACAGTGGTGGGGAATCCAAGACCTTTCTTCTGGTCTGAAACCCTTCCAGTGCACCAGGTACTGGGTTGATCCTCTGGAGGACCTGGAATCCAGGATGACTTGTACCTCGTACTCCTGTTGGCCTTGTATGAGGAGAGGAGGGGGAGACGAGGACGAGGAGACATGAAAGATAGAGGGTATCCTCATGGATGGTGGGAGACATAGTCGGTAAGCGACCAGGTTGACCTTCTCAGTTATCGCAAATGGTTCTATGAATCTAGGTGCTAGTTTCAGCGTAGGAACCTTGAGTTTGATGTTTGTAGATGACAACCACACCTTGTCTCCTGGTTTAAAATCTTTGATCTTTCTTCGGTGGCTGTTAGATTATATTGGAGACAACAGTAGTCCGCTGATGTTGCAGTAATATTGGGACTTTACCATTGAGGTAAAATAAATAAAAACTAATTGCCTATACATTTTTGGCATTAAAGACAATCAATATTACCACTCCTCTACGGGGATTTTAAAACATTTGTTTTTATTGGATTATTTTCACATTGTCACGTGTTTGAGGTAATAACATTTTATTATTTTTGTTTTTATTAAGAACCTGATATCTCCATAGGAGCCATTGTAATTCCTAATACTTAACTTATCAGCCTAATACTATCTGTGACAGGGTGAATGAACGTCACCAGCCATATACCTGGCAGACCTATGTTTAGTCTTGCAGTGCAGCAGTGACGAGGTTAAGTTTCAGTGGAGAAGGGCTGCTTAATTAGTCTGACCCCAGCTGCATAATCAAGGGGTTTTAAAACCCCCAGGCTGTACACACATGCAGGCTAGCTGGGCAGGAGACAGGACTGAAATACTGAAGAGATTACTGCTATTATGTCTGTTTTTCAAAGTACATGTGTGATGAACTGTCTGTGTCCTGCATGCTGAAGAGAAGCTGCCTTGTTTTCTATGCTGAAGAGAAGCTATTTGGTTTTTGTCTGCTGAAGAGAAGCTATTTTGTTTTTGTATGCTGAAGAGAAGCTATTTTGTTTTGTGTGCTGTATGTTTTTAAGGCTCAATAAAGAAACCTTATCAAGAGAACCCGCGTGTGTGGTTGCATGTACCCTGCAACACTATCATAGAGTGCATGCATTTGGAGGGTCTTTTTCTTGATCCCTTTGGGACCAATTTGTGAAACCATACATTTTCCTCTATTGCACCTTGATTTATCATTACTTAAAGTAATAGGAGAGCAGAATAGAATATGTATGTCTTTAGTTGCTGTATTGAGATTATCTTGGATCCTTCTCTACAGCTTTTGAAGACTATTGATTCTGTCGTCCACTGCTGGTACCGTGAAAGTGGAAGTAGAGATGGGTGGAAGTACTGGGTGAGATCCATAATTAATGAAGAAGGGCGACTCTGTGGTTGATTCGTTGTGCAAATTATTATGCACGAACTCGGCCCAGGGAAGACGCTCGGACAATTTGTCCTGAGTATCAGAAACGACACACCGGATATATTGCTCCAGGGACTGGTTGGTTCGCTTAGTCTGGCTGTTGGTTTCGGGATGATACCCGGAAGAAAAATGTAGCGCTTTTCCTAGTTGCTGGCAGAAGGAGCGCCAGAACTTGGATATGAACTGTGACCCTCTATCGGAGAGTACGACCAATGGTACCCGTGGAGGCGAAAGATTTCTTTGATAAAGATGTCTGCCAATTTGGGAGAGTTGGGAAGACTTTTTTTTTTTTTTTTTAAACTTTTTTATTAGGCATATTTAGGTTTACATACGTTACATTACATTACATATCTGGCCTAATACAATAGTATTTTCCTTGTTCAAATAGTAGAAGGGTCGGGGTAGAGCCCCTGAGGGGATGACCCTAGGACCACATCATGGTCCGGAGGTCTGGAAAGTGAGAAAAAGAGTGCGGAGGAATAGAAGGGGAAGTGGGGATAGGGGGGGGGGGAGCGAGTTGGCCCTCCCCCCCTCGACCGGCAGGACTCTCCCATCCATATCCCAAGGCTCTTCTGCGTTCATGTTGCTTAGTGAAGAATATATTGGTTTGGGTTAGTGGGTTAGCCAGGGCTCCCAAATTTTATAGAAACTTTCCGTCGAACGCCTAAGGAAGGCCATGAGTTTTTCCATTGTCATTACCTCATTGAGTCTTTTCTTCACCATTTGTTTTGTGGGGGGCGTTACCTTCTTCCAAGAGGATGCAACTGAGCATCTCGCTGCTGTGAGAATAAAGGAGATTAATTTCTATATTGGGCGATCAATTTCCTCTATTGGTCTGCCCAATAGGAAGGTCAGTGGGTCAATGGGAATTGTGAGACCTGTGACCTCTTTTATTAAATCTTGTATTATGAGCCAAAATTTCTGAATCTCTGGACATAGCCACCAGATATGGGCCCTGTCCCCTCTTTGTCCACAGCCTCTCCAGCATAAATCTGAGGCCAGAGGGTATATTTGTTTCAGTTTCACTGGGGTAAGATACCAGTGATACATTATTTTATATATGTTTTCCTTCACTGTGGTACATATGGAAGTTCCTGAGGCCGAGTCCCATATTTCTTCCCAGTCCTCTCTGTCTATAACCATGTTCAATTCTGCTGCCCATTTGAGCATATAATCGTGTGCGGTGGGGTTCGCTGGCTTCTCCATTCCGGCGTATATTTGTGTTATTAAACCTTTTTGGTGTGCCCCTGCTTGGCACAGCTTCTCAAATTTTGTGAGAGGGAGAAATTTCAACGTTGGGGACATTTTTTGTAAAAAGTGCCGAATTTGGAGAAATTTGAATGTATCTAGGTCAGGTGCGTTGAATTTGGTGCGTAAATCTTGGAAACTCAGGAACTTTCCATCGCTCAACAGGTCGGCGACCGCTCTGGTCCCCAATGATTTGAATAGGTTGAATTGTTTCGTTTCGCACCCTGGAGGGAATTTAGGGTTGTTAAATATTGGCGTGAGCTGTGAGCTGGTGGAGGAGAGCTGGAATTTAGTTTTAGCTTTTAGCCATATTTCCCATGTGTGTCTCATCGCTCCCAGCTCAAATTTAGGCGCCATGTCAGTCCCTCTATCACCACACCAAAGATATGCTGGCAGAGAAGGCGTTCTGGAATATTGAGATTCAATTGCTAGCCAACATAGCTGGTCTGGGTCCGAGTTCCACATGACCACCTGTCTTAATTGGGCTGCTTGGTAATATTTTGAGACATCTGGGACTCCCAAGCCTCCTCTCGCTCTGGGCGACAAAATAACTGATCTTGCTACTCTGGGTTTCTTAACCTGCCACATAAAGTGAAAAATTTTGTTTTGAATATTTTTTAGTTCAGAACCAGGGATATGGACCGGGAGCGTCTGAAAAAAATATAATAATCTGGGGAGTATATTCATTTTAACTGAAATCATTCTCCCGATCCATGAGATCTGGTATCCTTCCCATTTATCCAGATCTTTTTTAATTTTTCTAAAGAGGGTTGGGTAGTTATTTTGATCGAGGGAATTTGATACATGTACTCCCAAGTATTTGATCTATGAAGGGCTCCATCTATAATTGAAGTTTAGTTTCAGTAATTGCATCTCTGGTTCTGACAGGTTTAGGTTCAGGGCTTCTGATTTGTCACTATTAATTTTGTAACCTGATATTTTGCCAAATTCCGCTAACTCTTTATGAAGATTGGGAAGGGAAGTCTGAGGTTGCGTTAATGTTAGGATAATATCATCGGCAAATAATGAGACTTTGTAGTTTTTTTCACCAATTAGTACGCCCTGTATGTTTATATTGTCTCGTATTTTAGACACTAGAGGTTCGATTGTTAGAGCGAAGAGGAGAGGGGACAATGGGCACCCCTGTCTCGTTCCATTTTTTATTTCAAATTTCTTTGCGGCTCCACCCAGGAGTTTAACCACCGCAGGGGGGCTGCAATATAGTGCTCAGACTCCCTCTAAATATGTATCTTTGAAGCCGAATTTCTGTATTGTTTTATCAAGGAATAGCCAATCGATTATATCGAACGCCTTCTCCGCGTCCAAACTTAACAGGACCGCTTTGGTTGCTGTGAGGTGAGCATGATCAATTATGATTATAATCTTACGGGTATTGTCTGAGGCTTGCCTGCCTGAGACAAACCCCACTTGGTCGTTGTGGATTAATCTAGGTAACATAGGGTTCAATCTGTTTGCTAGGATTTTACTATATAATTTGAGGTCTTTGTTTAATAGGGAGATTGGCCGATAACTCCCACAGAGCAGCGGGTCCCTGACCTCTTTGTGGATTATGGGGAGAGCAGGGGAAGGGGGGGTGGGGGGGAAGGGGGGTGTGGGGAGAGGGGGGGAAGGGGAGGTGGGGGGAAGGGGTGGGGGGGTGGGGGGAAGGGGGGTGGGGGGGAAAGGAGGGGGTGGGGAGGGCACATGTTGATCGAGGTATTTAGTGTGCTTTAAACCCAGGCATCTGTTTGGGACTGCTGTACCTTACATGGTTATGTATCCGACTAACATTTTCAACAACAAACAGGAGGACAGGACCTCTTGACGGTAAAATGCTGAGGCTGTTGACCTTTCTCGGAGGCGGGTAAGGGGAAATGAGGGGAGGGGGGTGTGGGGATGGAGGTAGAGTATGGGGGGGGTGTGGGGATGGGGGTAGAGGGGAGTGGTGTGTGGATAGGGGTAAAGTGTGGGGATGGGGGTAGAGTGGGGGGGGGGGATGGGGGGGAACATATACCTTAGTTTGAAACATTCTAACCATTTGATAACAGCATTTTTAACTTATTTAGCATTTTCAACAAAAGGTAGGAAGACAGAACCTCCTGACAGTGAAATGCTGAGGCTGGGTTCGGCGCTGTGAAACTACACAGTTTTGAGCAAAAATAACATTGTGAACTTGTGTTGTTAACCTGGACAGGGAGTGGGGTAGCTGGGTAGGCATATATTTTCAAATTTAACTTGGGCGGGGGAGGGGGGGGAATGGCTGCAAACCATTAACATATTGACAATCCCATATTTACAGAGAGTGTTTGACCGTTGTTGACTTTCACTGAGACCCAGAAATACCTCCTGGGTATCCCTCCGATATCAACCCGGAGGCCACCGCGGGCGGGTGGGGCATCCAAGAGGAGGGGCAGAGGGGCGATTGACCGCCGCGACTTTCTCCTGTGATGGTGGGGCCGCTGGTACAGAGGCGACACGTTTTATTTAAATTGGGCTAGAGCCGCAAGCCGGAAAATTTCCCGGCTTGTTAAACAAATCCCCTCGGCGTGCCGCGCGTCACCGATGCGCGGTCACGCTTCATCGTGTGCGTGCGCACCATGCGCGCGTGCCCAGGGCTCCCCGAGGGAGCCCTGGTGTCCCGCGATGTGGGGGACGGCGGTGGGAGGTTCCGGGGGACCCGGCGGACCCGGAGAGGGGAAGGGGAAGCCCCGATCGGAGGACCGTTCCTCCGAGGCTTCGGCGCGCGCACGGGACACCCTGGCGCGCGCCCGGTTTCTGTCGCGGCCGAGACCGGGTAAGTGTTAGAATAAACTCGGCCGCGACAGTAGCTCCGTGAAATCGGCAGTCGGAAGGATCTCCACAGGATTCTCAAAGGAGCCCAGCATTTTTTTGAGAGTCAGGTGACTGTTATCCTCTGAGTTCCAAGAGTCGTCTCAGGTGTCCCCTTGGAAGATGGTGTGGGCTTCTGGAGATGGGAGATCCTTTCTCGTCTTCATCTGTTCCTCGTCAGATGTTGGTTCTCCTCCTGGGCCGAGTAGAGCTGCCTTCGTCTTCCTCCGTCTGCGCGGATGCTTGCAGGGAGTCAGCCGACCAGGTTAGTGGGGGGGTTAATCCTAAGGCTCGGACATATGGGGCCATATCTTCGGGCTTCGTATTGTGAGATATTTACCTCCATAGCTCGCAGTCAGCTTGAAAGCCCCAGCAGTATTTAATTTCATTCTCGCGTAAGAAGGAGGTTAAAGGCTTAATTTCTCTTCTGCGGTTCACCGTTATTCTTGAGAGAACGTTGAAGATCTGAAGTTGTTCGTTTTGAAAAGTTAGAGAGTCCTTTCCTCGGCAGGCCACAACTATTTTTTCTTTTATTGTATAGCTATGCATCCTAACTATGACATCCCGCCTGCGGTTGGGATCTTCTGAACGGGGACCTAAAGCCCTGTGGGCCCTATCCATTTCCAGGTCCCTGGTCTCAATCGGGCCGCAGATTGAATTGAAAAGCTAGCCAAGTAAGATCGGAGGTTACCAGGGAGAACCGCCTCCGGGATATTACGAATGCGCAGGTTCTGGCGTCGATCCCGGTTCTCCTGGTCCTCCAATCCGTCTTTTAAATGAGAGATTTCTTCTCCTAGTCTCCGGGTTTCTTCGTCAACCTCAGACTGGTGTTGTAGGGACTCCTCTTGTCTGCCCTCCAGGCTTGTCGTTCTTTCTGTGAGGCCTGATATTTCCTGCTTGAGTTCCAGGACCGCTGTCTTAATATCAGCCTGGAGGCAAGCGTGAAGGCTGAGCTCCGTACATGGCTGGCAATAAATGATTAAATAAACCATAAAGCGGGGGTTTCTGGTGATGTCATCCGACATGGTGATGTAGTCGAGGAGTTCTGCGGACCCACCAGAATAATTTAATCAATTCGAGCGCTTCCACTCAAATTTCCCCTACTTGGTGTAGACCCCTTGCAAGGGCAATAACAGGAGAATGTCCAAACAACTTGAGAAACCCGCGAACCAAGCGGTTACAAAGTATTTCTCCCCGCCGCAGAAAAGCCCTGAGATCCCGGTAGAAAACCGAGATGGTGCCGGAGCACGAGGCTCACATACTGCACAAGGCAAGGGAGCACGGCCTAAAGAAACCCTCCCGACGGAGGAACCCGTCACGAGAGCATACCTAGAGGATCTCATGGCATCCATGCATGCAAAATTACACGAATCCCTCCAGGCTGATATTAAGACAGCGGTCCTGAAAGACCTTTTAATGGAATAAAATGAGTCTGCTTAGAAAAGCGATCTATTACAACTAAGATGGTGTTCATCCCTTTAGATACTGGCAGTTCGACTATGAAGTCCATGGACAAGTGTGTTCATGGACGGTCCGGGATGGGATGTGGTCGAAGGAGTCCTGGTGGTTTATTCCAGGGAGTCTTATTCCAAGCACATGGCAAGCATGCAGCAACGAATTCCTTGATGTCCTTTTCCATACCGGGCCACCAAAAGGTCCGCTCCACGAGATCAGTGGTCCTCCTATTACCTGGATGTCCAGAAAGTTTAGAAGAGTGACCCCATTCAAGAACCTTCTTCCGATGAGGTGGTGGGGTAAACAATCGACCATCAGGAACTACGAGATCCTCCGGAATGTGAGATTGCTTTTGTAAGATGTTTTTCAAAGCATCAAACGTGTTGGCAGAAAGAATATATTTGGAGGGAAAAATAGGTTTCAGCTGATCCTCGGTTTTGTCGTCTACTAGGAACTGGTGGGATAGAGCATCGACTTTGGTATTTTTAGAACCCGGCAGAAAAGAGTTAATAAAATTGAATCGTGAAAATAAAAGTGACCACCTGGCTTGACGGGCCACTAAGCGTCAAGCACCCTCGATATAGTGAAATTTTTTGTGGTTGGTGAAAATAGTGATAGGGTTCTCCGTACCTGCCAACAGATGTCTCCATTTCTCCAGAGCTAATTTGATTGCAAGGAGTTCCCGGTTACCGACTTCATAATTTTGTTCAGCTGGTGAATTTTTTTTCGAAAAAAAAGCACAGGGATGGAGTCCGGCTCGAGGTGTCGGACCTTGTAATAGGTCCATGTGTCGGTTGTTCTGCTCTAAATATTTCTTAATCTTCGAAAACATGCTGGCGTGCGTGCTCAAGACTCGCCCCACCACAGCGGGGTCCATGTTTGTTGGGCTGAGCATACTGTAACGATGCGCTCACCACAAACAAGGTGTGACCGCGAGGCTGATGTAGCGATTTGATAAACGCCAACCCACAGCCGCGAGGGCGCGTCTGGAGTGTAGATAGATTGAGGTAGCCGAGTCGGGGTAGGAGAAGTCAGGATGGTCAGTGATAGTTGCTGAAGTCTGGATTGGAGAGGTACAGATCATTGCAGGTACTTTAGCCAAGGTCGGGATTGGAGAGGTACGGAACGTCGCGGGTAAGCCGGGGTCAGGAGCAGAGAAGCATGGAAGCCAAAAAACAAGCGAGGTCAGGCAACACTGGACTAGACAGGCAAGGCTCAGACAGGAGGCAGGACTGCAGTGAACACAGCGCACCTAAACAAGGTTATGCTCAGCCAATGTGCCAGGGACCAGCAGGAATGGCATTTAGTGCCGAGTACGGTCCGCGCGTCCCTCGAAGGAATGCTGGTATTTGCCGGTCCGCAAGATGTGCTGCAGGAGGCAGAAGAGGCAGGGGACCCGAACGCAGGTCTAGGCAGGTAGGAAGCGCACTGGGGAGGGCGCGAATAATGGATCCTTACAAGCTTTCAGGGACTGTGTGTTCATTAATATCTATGTATCTATCTATCTATCTATCTATCTATCTATCTATCTATCTATCTATCCATGTATCTGTTCTGGCCCAGGCTTACTGTAGCTAATGAGTAGAATCAGGCAGTTAAACTCATCCCCTTCATATGCACACAGAGTCCTTCTTATTTTCTGTAACTTTATTGGAAGGTGTAAACAGAAAGTATAAGATAACTTGGAGGTAACATTTGTGAGAAGGTGAAAAAGCAATGCTTTGTTCTTGGGAAACCAGTGAGAGGGATGGCTAGTCACTATGGCTGTTGGCTGGAAAAGGAAGTGTGCTTATCTGTGCAAGCAGGACCAAATCAGGGTCTGCACCAAATAGCAGGGGGAGAAGGGGCAGCTCAACACACAGGGGAGTAAAGGGGAGTTGCCAAGGCAACAGGCTGAGAAGCCAGGCAAGGGAGTTACATTTGTAACAATATAAACACTGAGAAGTGACAGCAGCCACATAAAGGAAGAAAACCATGCAGGGGCCAGAACAGTATCAATGTATCTATCTATGTGTGTATCTATGTATCTATCCATGTATCTATCTATGTGTGTATCTATGTATCTATCTATGTGTGTATCTATGTATCTATCTATGTGTGTATCTATTTATCTATCTATCTGTGTATCTATTTATCTATTTGTCATCTATCTATTTATCCATCTGTCATCTATCTATTTATCCATCTGTCATCTATCTATTTATCATCTATCTATCTATCTATCTATCTATCTACCTATCTACCTATCTATCTATCTATCTATCTATCTATCTATCTATCTATCTATCTATCTATCTATCTATCTATCTACCTACAGTTCTGTGAAAAAGAAAGTACACCCTCTTTGAATTCTATGGTTTTACATATCAGGAAATAATAACAATCATCTGTTCCTTAGCAGGTCTTACAATTAGGTAAATACAACCTCAGATGAAAAACCACATGACATATTACACCGTGTCATGATTTATTTAACAAAAATAAAGCCAAAATGGAGAAGATATGTGTGAAAAACTAAGTACACCCTTACTGCTTCCATAGGAATTAAGATGCCAAGTAGCAGACAGGTGCTGCTAATCAAATGCCCCTGATTAATTGATCATCAGCAAGTGTGACCACCTCCTATAAAAGCCGAAGTTTTAGCAGTTTGCTGGTCTGGAGCATTCATGTGTGTGTTAACACAATGCCAAGGAGGAAAGACATCAGCAATGATCTTAGAGAAGCAATTGTTGCTGCCCATCAATCTGGGAAGGGTTATAAGCCCATTATGTCTGTGTGTGTGTCACACAGTGTTAGTGTGTGTGTGTGTGTGTCACAGTGTTAGTGTGTGTGTGTCACAGTGTTAGTGAGTGTGTGTGTGTAGTATTAGGTCTCAGCAGCTATGAAGTGTATCATTAAAATGAGATCTCCGCCTCATCTGACTCCCGACTGTGAGCGACTGAACCTTTGTATATCCTGATGTTGTGTCTGTGTGTATGTGTGTGTGTGTGTTTGTATGTATGTGTGTCTGTGTATGTGTGTATGTATGTCTGTGTGTATGTATTTATGTCTTTATTTATATAACGCCATTAATGTACATATGTCTATGTATGTGTCTGTATGCTATATGCTGACTCCAATCAATTGAGAGAGAATTGATAATCTAATTAACTATTTGGTGTGTCTGAGTTGATTAGGCAAACCCCTCCCTTAAGTGTTAGTCAAATGCATGTGATTAGGGTACATAACTCAGTGTAACTTGGCTGTGAGCCATATGGCTGTGTAACATCAAAAGAGTCACAGCATAAGTGTCATATCTAAAGTGTCTACAAGAGTTAATTTTGGTGTTGAAATTGGAGGAAGATCGGGACTCTGCATTACAGCTTTGCCACTGTGAGACATTCTCTTTTAACATCTGAGATTATTTGTTCATTGTTATCCTTCATTAACTGTGAAGTATCTTCTCCTGCATCTTACTATGCCCTCCCTACTGCTTTTTCTGTTTACTGTTTCCTCACTCTTTTGTGAATGTCTCTGTTCTCTCCAACTTCCCCACTCTGCACTGCACCATTATATATACACCCCTCTCCCAACAACTTCTATACCCCTCAATAAAAAACACCCACACAAATCCTCTATTCACACCCTCTATCTACTAATTCCCACTGCTGGGGATCTCCCCATAGCCTGAAGTCAGACATACACAACTGATCTCACTCATGCCTCCCTGCCACCTCTTCCCCTGTAAATGGTATTAACCTTTTAATTTAATACTGACCAGCCTTAAATCTCACCCCACAAATCAAGTATCCCAATAGCCTGCACTCATGGCTATTGTCCCACACTCAGCCACTCCTACCACACATTGGGACCAAGCACTGCCATCTACAGCACTTACTCCCTCACCTACTGTCTCTGTAAGTTTCCCATTAAACCTCTTAGATTGTAAGCTCTTCGGGGCAGGGATTTCCTTTCCTATTGTCTGAATTTGCTGCACTTATTGTATAATTATAATTCCCTGTACTGTATTCTTTGTGAAGCGCTGAGTACACTTTTGGCGCTATATAAATAAAGACATACACTACATTACAATACATAACGCTTCACAGCAGTAATATACGCGACAATCATATAAATAACAAATAATACAAATAACACATTATGGGAATAAGTGCTTCAGACATAAAAGTAACATTTAGAAAAAGTAGTCCCTTCTCCGAAGAGCTTACAATCTAATTGTGTGTATCAGTGTGTTAATGTGCGTCTGTGTGTGACAAATATACACAGAGGCTGCAGTGAATGTAAATGTGTGTATCAGTGTGTTAATGTGTGTCTGTGTGACAAATATACATGGGGCTGCAGTGCATGTAAATGTGTGTGTAAATGTGTGTATGAGTGTGATATATAGACACAGAGACTGCAGACTTGTCGGGCCAGGCGCCAGATCCGAGATTTCAGAGAGAATATAAGATCAAAGAGAAGCCAGATCTCGTACTGCGGCGTCTGCACTTTCTGACTCAAACTTCTGTAACTAAGGAGAAAAGGGACTTGTTAATGGATTAAAGGGTCAGTCCCACGTAGGAGAAAGGTGACCTAATGACAGTGACGTGTTTAATGGATTAAAGGGTCAGTCCCACGTAGGAGAAAGGTGACCTAATGACAGGGACGTGTTTAATGGATTAAAGGGTCAGTCCCACGTAGGAGAAAGGTGACCTAATGACAGTGACGTGTTTAATGGGTTAAAGGGTCAGTCCCACGTAGGAGAAAGGTGACCTAATGACAGTGACGTGTTTAATGGATTAAAGGGTCAGTCCCACGTAGGAGAAAGGTGACCTAATGACAGTGACGTGTTTAATGGGTTAAAGGGTCAGTCCCACGTAGGGGCAAAGTGACCTAATGACAGTGACGTGTTTAATGGGTTAAAGGGTCAGTCCCACGTAGGATCAAAGTGACCTAATGACAGGGACGTGTTTAATGGGTTAAAGTGTCAGTCCCACGTAGGGGCAAAGTGACCTAATGACAGGGACGTGTTTAATGGGTTAAAGGGTCAGTCCCACGTAGGAGCAAAGTGACCTAATGACAAGGACGTGTTTAATGGGTTAACGGGAGAGTCCCACATAGAAGCAAAGTGACCTAATAACAGCGACATGTTTCATGGGTTAAATCCCGGAGGATGGTTCTAAAAAATGTAATCTCTTTTGTGATAAAACAAGCAGTCCCCAAGCAGCATCAGCATCACTCCGAAGGGAGATTTCGTGTTGACTGAAATAAAATTAAAAATTGTGCCAAGCGTTATTCTCAGTGATTGATTACTAAAGTGTTGATGCGTGCAATGCAATGTGATTATACACTGACAGACACTGTAACTTAAACAGTCTTAAACATGTGACAAAACAGACATTACTATAATTAAAAGTCCATTAGATGCCTATAAAGTCCACTGATTTTTCTTTTGCAATCAGAAAGCGATAAGTCCTGAAAATGACTTTAAATGGCCCTTTAGGGTGAAATATCTAAAAAAAAAAAAATCCGAACAGCAATTAGGCGTTTACCTGATCAGGATCAGCTGTGGGCGTGGGGTCCTGTCTCCGAAGTAACCCACAGGGATCGGCTACACGTGGGAACAGGGAACAGAAACATGGTGTGATTCCTCAGTGGAACAGGATCAGCGTTACATCCCTCAGTGGAACAGGATCAGCGTTACATCCCTCAGTGGAACAGGATCAGCGTTACATCCCTCAGTGGAACAGGATCAGCGTTACATCCCTCAGTGGAACAGGATCAGCGTTACTTGATGTATGTGAGTGATTGTCTCACACATAGGGATGGATACCCAGACGTAAAGTGGTCTGCCCGCTTCTCTGCAGACCCTGTTCAGTGACCCGGTCTGTCCTCGTCCCGGTCGCCCTGCACAGTCCGGCCTATTGGGATGACGTCACGGGTGAGTCGACTCGCACAGCTTCGGGGATGCCAAGTTACGCCTGTGTTAACCCTACGCGTTCGCGACGGAGTGTCGCTTCTTCAGAAGAGAAGTGAGCAGACCACCCGGGACTACAGCCTTTAATACCTACCTGCTCATGTACAGTACCAGCGCCATCTCGTTAGTCGGATTAAAGTTTTACATCCTCCGAGATGTCAAGAACAATTTATATTGTTTTTTTGTATTTTTATTAAACATGTATGTTTTTTATTTTCATCGGACATGTCAGCCATTTATGATACTCCCCTTTCAACACTATAGCATAATGTGTACACCAGTGCAGGATTGCGGTGATCCTTGACTCTGCATAGCTCTTTTGATACAATCCCGGTTTGTGAGAATACTATTCACATTCAAAACGTCTCATCATTCTAGAACATATTCCTGCTTGAGGTGGTGCAGTTTGCATGTGGATATCCATCGCTATCCGTGAGCCCATCACACACACACATCAATTAACTCTGATACTGTTTCACTGAAGTATTACACCACGTTTCTTATTGTTTTCTGTTCCCACGTGTAACTATTTAGTGTGAGTTACAGAGAAAGGACCCCATGCCCACAGCAGATCCTGATCAGAAAAATGCCACGCTGCTGTTGGGTTTGATTTTTTTAGATATTTCATCCCAAAGCGCCATTTCAAGTCATTTTTTGGGATTTACTAAAAGTGTAGTGGATGCATGAAAGAGCCTCCCAGCAGAAGGTGGAGAGATGCCAATACAAGATAATAAAAAATGCACAAATGCGCACCAGGGATTAGTGGAAGGTAATTTATTAAAAATGCACACAAACTCTGAGGGGATCCAACCCCACCTCAGAACAGCTGTGCAGCTGGACGGCTAAGTACTACCCAGGAGAACACCTTATGGTGACTAAACCCTAAGCTGCACAGTATACAAATACAGTAAAATTTATATAAAAACACATGAAAGAAAAAAACAAACATGAAAACAACCTATCAACAGATTTGTATAGAAACCGCCATAAGGTTGGGCACTGGCAAGGGGAAACGGACACTCACACTGAGACAGTCAGCAGACTCGCGGTGTCTGCACAGGATCCGGATCTCAGCACCGCGGAGATGGATAAAACCGCTGCTGTCTCCTGCAGGCTCCGTCTCAGCTTACCAGCATACACGCGCAGGATGACCTGTCGTGACCTTAGTCCACCTCCTGACGAAGTACTTGGTACGAAACGTGTAGAGGTCACGACAGGTCATCCTGCGCGTGTATGCTGGTAAGCTGAGACGGAGCCTGCAGGAGACAGCAGCGGTTTTATCCATCTCCGCGGTGCCGAGATCCGGATCCTGTGCAGACACCGCGAGTCTGCTGACTGTCTCAGTGTGAGTGTCCGATTCCCCTTGCCAGTGCCCAACCTTATGGCGGTTTCTATACAAATCTGTTGATAGGTTGTTTTCATGTTTGTTTTTTTCTTTCATGTGTTTTTATATAAATGTTACTGTATTTGTATACTGTGCAGCTTAGGGTTTATGCTACGTGAAGGTGAAAAAAAACGGCGCTAACTCTATTAGTGTACACTAATAATATACAGTGAATATTTTGACCAAATCAATTAATTGTTAAACAGTGATATTGTGTTCAAATAACGTGATAATATTATTGAAAGGTTCAAACCCCTTGCTCAAACCCAGCTGGTGGGGACTGGTTTCGCTAGTCCCACAAATCGTCACTCTCCAGTTGTAATCCAGGGGGAGCATGAAGGGAAAAGAACATAAAACAAGAAAAACAATCTAAGTGCAGACAATAAAATTCAAGTGATATAAATTCTGCGTTCTTTCTTGGCTCATATGTGATGTCTACTTACAAGATGTAAGTCAAAATCAAGCGGTTTTGACACTCAATGGTCTCTGCTGTTCAGGTATTCCCACCAGGTGATAGGGTCTCCAGCTCTCAGAATAAAAACAAGTATTTCAGGCATGTACCACAATCATTGTGATCAAAGAGAGAAGATTTTTTGGTTTACACTTCAGGCTCACCCGCCTCCTCCGGTGTGACTTGGTGTGGACCACCACTCTCAGGGACTTTGTACCTCCAGCGGTGGGCGCATTGATCCAGGTCTCTCTCCCCTCGTGGGTTCCCTCTTCTGTGGGTCGATCACCTTCCCATAACAGCTGCCCGCAGGCACTGTGGAGTTCTCCACTGGGATACAGCCTCTCGGATGGATGTTTCAGCTTCACTCGCACACCGATGCGTCACTTCCGCTCCGTCCCGATACGTCACTTCCGGTCGCGGTTCTGTGAGTATCTGTCAGTAAATTTCTCCTCTCTTCTCTCTCCTCTCTGGGCGGCTACCACTCTACGCGTTTCGCCAAAAAAGGGTGTGTGGCTTCCTCAGGAAGCTTGTTTTTATTCTGAGAGCTGGAGACCCTATCACCTGGGGGGAATACCTGCACAGCAGAGACCATTGAGTGTCAAAACCGCTTGATTTTGACTTACATCTTGTAAGTAGACATCACATATGAGCCAAGAAAGAACACAGAATTTATATCACTTGAATTTTATTGTCTGCACTTAGATTGTTTTTCTTGTTTTATGTTCTTTTCCCTTCATGCTCCCCCTGGATTACAACTGGACAGCTTAGGGTTTAGTCACCATAAGGTGTTCTCCTGGGTAGTACTTAGCCGTCCAGCTGCACAGCTGTTCTGAGGTGGGGTTGGATCCCCTCAGAGTTTGTGTGCATTTTTAATAAATTACCTTCCACTAATCCCTGGTGCTCATTTGTGCATTTTTTATTATCTTGTATTTCAGGGTGCCCTCCCCCCTTTTTAAGGGGGGTTCACCTAGATTTGAGAGTTTCTGGGGAGACGCTTTATGTACATGCTGCAAAGGGATCATCCACACCATCATACAGCACGAGCGCTGAATATCCTGTTTTTTCTATCTTCAAGATGCCAATACAGTTAAAGAATTAGAGATGGCTTGGGATAGACGCATGGAAAACCTGCAGGATAGTAGCCTGGGACTGAGTGGGACTAAATGGTTTTTATCAGCCGTCAGCATCTAGGTTTGTCATAGTGTTCCCAGAGCTTACAGTCTAATTTCCATTCTGTGATTCCTAGGACATATTAGACAATGAGATGCCCCTTGAATCTCTGGATGTTGATCATCATAAACATTGTAAAGGCCTAAACCCCTCAGAACCCTTTATCCCAGTAACCCCATATCTTCCTACTCCTCTTTGTCCCAACGATGCCATGTCTTCCTAACCCTCAACTTTGTCCTAGTGACCCCATGTCTTCTTGCCCACCCCCTTTATCCCAGTAACCCATGTCTTCCTCCCCCCCTGTATCCCAGAACCCCCATGTCTTCCTCTCCCCCCTTGTCCCAGTACCCCCATGTTTTCCTGCCCCTTTGTCCCAGTGCCCCCATGTATTCCTCTCCCAACCTTGTCCCAGTACCCCCATGTCTTCCTAACCCTCACCTTTATCCTAGTGACCCCATGCCTTCTTGCCCCCCCCCCCTTATCCCAGTACCCCCATGTCTTCCTACCCACCCCTTTGTCCACGTGCACCCGTGTCTTCCTACCCACCCCTTCGCCCCAGCTCCACTCTAAGCTCCCACTGCTTTGTCTGTATTAAGGTGTACCATGTGTATCAGCTCCATCTTTAATCCATAACCGACACCCGTTTCAGCACCATGGTCAGCGACCCTCAACCAGGCCTCCCAACTGGTGCTAAAGTCTGCCTGCTGGTGACTGAAGCTACGTATGGACCAATGTCTCGTGGCCCTTCCAGCCTTGTCTGCAGCTGCTGCCCTTGAGAATAATACTTTGGACACCCCCATCTCTCTTACCACATGGTCACAGTGACACTGGCTACTCCAAAGGTTTGGTCTGGCTGCCTGCTGGCCAATTATTAGAGCCCTAATGGTTGGCCATACAAGGTTATATTCAGTTCATATACATGTAGCCCCGAGGTAAATTTGAAATCCCTGGCCCCTCTCCGCGAGTGCCGTGTGGTAGCGGGTGCCGCCGGAGGCTGCGACGGACCCGCCGGCACTTCGCGAGGGTGGGGGCCAGAGCAGGGAGTAGCGCGTTGCCCTGCGGTGCAGGCCGATTGCCGGGGACGCGATCGGGCCGTCGCTAGGGCCGCGATCGCGTTGCCACCGGTCCGGCTTGCGAAGGAGAGGGCGCCGCCATTGCGCGTAGGTTCGCGCATGCGCAGGGCGCGAGAGTAGGGAAGAAGAGGAAAGGATTGAGGCGGCCATTAGGGGTTCGCGCATGCGCAGGGCAAGCGCGCACGCGGCCCCAGTGTTTAGACAGCCCCCTGGGAACTACAATTCCCAGGAGGCTTAGGGAGACAGGCATCAGGTGCCTGAGTGTGGCCAATAGGGCTGGAGGAAGCTCAGCCCGGGAATATAGATACATTTCCCGGGCTTTGCTGCGTCAGTCAGGCAGAGGAGAAGGAAGGAGTAGGAAGGGTGCAGGGAGCGCGTGGCTCCTGCATCAGGTAAGGGTTCTCCCTAGATCCCCAGGCAGGCCCCAATTCCCGGTAAGGGCAGGGGGTAACTGAAGAGGGACGGCCATAGCTAGGGAGGTGACCCTTAGGTGTGGAAGGTGCAAGTTTGGCAGTGCCACAGCGGAGAGGGCTGTGGGCACTGGCAAAGAGGCACAGTGTGTAAGCAGTGGATTTGCTGCGGGATCCAGGTGGCTGTGTGTGATTGCAGCTGTCTGTGTGGGTTGTCGCTGCATGTGCTGGGCGCAGTGCGTGCAGTGTGTGTGAAGCGTGTGTGGATCCCTGCAGGCTGACAGTGTGAGCGGTGTGTCAGCTGCAGGTGCTTTAGGAGTAGCTAGTGAGTTAGAGATACAGATAGGACTGGGTAGCTAGGGGAAGGGGGGCAGGTTATGGTTCCACAGGCCCTAGGAGTTTTCCCCAAGCCATCCCAGGTTGCGGTTCATCAGGGACAGGCCCTAGGTTAGGGTTGCTGTCACTCTAGGAGTAGTTAGTGATTGGAAGGGATAGCGGCGGTTGCTGTTCCCATGCGGTTGGTGTTGCCGTGATCCGGTTGCAGTTCCCGTGGAGCGGTGGGACCCTCGTTGGGGTCCACCGGCAGAGTACCTGGAAAGGATCAGACGGACGTCTGACCCTTTGAGAAGAGAGTTGCGGTCCCGAGCATCGGAGTGCTCGGAAGGTATCTCAAGTATTCTAAGTGCACCAACTGGGCCCTAGCTTAATTTAGTGACTGCGCAGTCACCCACGACCTTCCGTAGGATTGCGGGACATTGGGTGTGGGGGATCACAGGACACTGGGTGGGGAACACCAGACATTGGGCTGAGGTGATGCGGATAGAGCATCAGGTTATGTTATGTGATGTTATGTAATGAGTTATATGTGTGTGTTAAGTAAAGTGTAGTTATTGGTTTATCGTATACGTGTGTTATTGTATTTCTTACCCAGGGCTATCTTTCCTAACGGGGGATCCTGGGTAAGTGGAGGCGCTGCACCAGGTAATGGTAAGGGTTTCCCCAGGCTCCCAGCTAGCGGAGGCTCAGATCTCCTGGAGCCACAGGTGTTATGCAGTTACCAGTAACCCTTTAGAGCAGGTGTGTTGCAGGGAAAGGGACCGGTTAGACCACGAGGGGCCAATGTGAGATTGGGTGGGTCGGCCGGTTCACAAAAAGGGTTACATTTGGAGGCGCTGCTGAGATATATCAGACCTGGGGTGCCCTGTACATGTTTTTCTAATAAATTGTCCTATTTTTGTTTCGCCATGGGGAAGCCCTCAAGGCGGAGGAAGCCACGTGCTATGTTCCCGGCCGCGCGGGAAGATGTTGCCCACAGTTATCCAGGACTGGCGGGAAAACCCGAGCCCCGCCCCCACAGTGTGAGTGACTCAGTACAGAGCTCGCAACACTCCCTGAAAGAGCGTGCTGCCCCTCCTTCAGATTCCACCAGGGGGAGCCAGCACAGTGAGCCTTCACCCAGCAAAGAGAGTACTGGATACAGAGAAAATTGCTCGCCGTCGTATGGACTCTGGCAGACCAAGGCTGGGAGCGTATCCTTTTTGTTGTGTCCCTGTACGATACAATCATTGAGTCTCTCGGGTAGTATGGACTTTAATGTTTTGGCGTACATGATAAAATTTCGGTTGGAAGACGCGAACGAGGAGGGGTACCTAGACTGTTTCTGTAACCAAGGGGACTGCTCGTCTTGTAATTTGGCTTGGGGACGTACACTGGCGACACACTTTATTCGAGCTCGGCTAGTCCCACGAATTCGGGTATACCCGGGTGTATTGAGGTTTGTGACTGTTTTCTGCCCGAGTGCATTGAGGTATTTTCCAGGCAGGGATTGAAGCATTTTATTCCCGCTGGCTGCAATACTGCACAGTATATATATATATATATACTGCATTACAATTCATGAATTTATGCCATCTGGTAGACACGCGAAGCATTGCAGCCTATTAAATCCTAATCATTATCATTTAACAGATCAGCCGCCCGTCAGCCAGGCATGAACCCAGGCTGGGAAGGCAAACGCAACGGGGCTTGTCAGAGGTGAGGAGCGGCGCATTCCAGGTATCTGCCAGGTACATACTGGGTATTTGCTCGAATAAAGTGTGTCGGTGCAGTATATGTGGCTACTGCAGGGTACCGACCCTGCAATCCGTGCCGTTGGTGGTTACAGGACCGTCCGAGGAAGAAGAGGAGGAGCCGGACCTCCCTCCTACAGTAAATGATATTTGTCCTCAGTTTGTCTTAATTACAGAGGCCTCCGGGGACCCGTGTGTCCAGACCACTGTTGCAGACCCTCTCAAAGGGGACGTGCAAATGGAGGAGCAGGAACCTCTGATGGCGGCACCTGCGGAGAAAGAGGCGCCTGATGGTGCTACCGAGGTGGGTGAAGCCGCTACTAATGCTTCTACTTCAGCCATGGAGGTGGTGGAGGGCCCGTGTGCCCACATGAACTTACCAGACGCTGAGGCGGAGCCGCTGAAGGCGGAGCTCCAGAAGTTGGAACCCCAGATGTCGGTTCCAGATCCGGTTCCCGAGCAAGAACCACCGAGACCAGAATCACAGATCCCGGAAGGCCAGGGTAAGGTGTTTATACCCCCGCCCATGTGTGGTGATTCTAGCGACCAACCGAGCGTGGTGATGCGCCTGCCGGCGGACCACTCCAGTGAGGTGACCGAGCCAACCACCTCAACTGCTGCAGACCATGATGTGGGCCCGTGTGCCCTGCAACTGCCAGTCCGGTCTACCACCGAGGTACCAGCGGTCCCAGGCTTGGGATCAGTACCTGCCGACAACGATAGGGGTAAGTTGACTGCCCCAGGGGTGTCGGGTGTGAGCTCCCCGGTGATCGTGGAGCCTGGTGACTCCAAAGGTAGGGTCACCCGGGCGATGGGCTCACCCCGTCATCGCGTCCTGGTGGAGGTGTCTCCCCCAGAAGATCTCTGCAGGTCGTGGAACGAACTCGACCTTATCCAGGGATCCGGTGTAGCGGACCGGAGCGACACATACTCCTGTGAGAGGAGTCTCCAAGCGGGCCTACCCGAAGAAGTTGTACAGTCCACAGAAGGTGTCACCGTTAAAGGGATGGTTGGAGCGGACAAAGACTCTGTTGAGACCGCTCTGGTAGTTGTGGCCTCTCCCAGGTGCGCGATGGAGCGCTATGTTCGCCATGTGGTGGACCGAGGAAAGAGACTGAACCTTCCTGTCTCCCGTGAGACGAGACCGGAGGATCCGGAAGGGGTCAACACCCAGGAACCCGTACATTATTTTCTGCGAGAGGGAGAAGGTGGGTTGGTGCAAGGGACAGGTCTTGAGCTCCAAAAGACTCACAGGAGTCAAGGTGGGATACCCTCACCCAGTCTGTTAGGGGCACTCCACTCTGAGACTCAGCTGGCCTCGGGTATCCATGCGGGTATGTTGGGTACAATTGGGGAATTGCTTGTGTTTGATGTACAGGTTACAATGCATTTTCCATTATATAACCCACTGTATGGTTGCTACCCAAGCGAGAGCGTTGGGATTCTGCGAAGGGGAGAATGTAGCCCCAAGGTAAATTTGAAATCCCTGGCCCCTCTCCGCGAGTGCCGTGTGGTAGCGGGTGCCGCCGGAGGCTGCGACGGACCCGCCGGCACTTCGCGAGGGTGGGGGCCAGAGCAGGGAGTAGCGCGTTGCCCTGCGGTGCAGGCCGATTGCCGGGGACGCGATCGGGCCGTCGCTAGGGCCGCGATCGCGTTGCCACCGGTCCGGCTTGCGAAGGAGAGGGCGCCGCCATTGCGCGTAGGTTCGCGCATGCGCAGGGACCGGAAAGCGCGCGATAGGATCCCCAGTGCAGGGAGAGATCGCGCGAGAGTAGGGAAGAAGAGGAAAGGATTGAGGCGGCCATTAGGGGTTCGCGCATGCGCAGGGCAAGCGCGCACGCGGCCCCAGTGTTTAGACAGCCCCCTGGGAACTACAATTCCCAGGAGGCTTAGGGAGACAGGCATCAGGTGCCTGAGTGTGGCCAATAGGGCTGGAGGAAGCTCAGCCCGGGAATATAGATACATTTCCCGGGCTTTGCTGCGTCAGTCAGGCATAGGAGAAGGAAGGAGTAGGAAGGGTGCAGGGAGCGCGTGGCTCCTGCATCAGGTAAGGGTTCTCCCTAGATCCCCAGGCAGGCCCCAATTCCCGGTAAGGGCAGGGGGTAACTGAAGAGGGACGGCCATAGCTAGGGAGGTGACCCTTAGGTGTGGAAGGTGCAAGTTTAGCAGTGCCACAGCGGAGAGGGCTGTGGGCACTGGCAAAGAGGCACAGTGTGCAAGCAGTGGATTTGCTGCGGGATCCAGGTGGCTGTGTGTGATTGCAGCTGTCTGTGTGGGTTGTCGCTGCATGTGCTGGGCGCAGTGCGTGCAGTGTGTGTGAAGCGTGTGTGGATCCCTGCAGGCTGACAGTGTGAGCGGTGTGTCAGCTGCAGGTGCTTTAGGAGTAGCTAGTTAATAGCTAGTTGTTAGTTACAGATAGGACTGGGTAGCTAGGGGAAGGGGGGGCAGGTTATTGTTCCACAGGCCCTAGGAGTTCTCCCCAAGCCATCCCAGGTTGCGGTTCATCAGGGACAGGCCCTAGGTTAGGGTTGCTGTCACTCTAGGAGTAGTTAGTGATAGGAAGGGATAGCGGCGGTTGCTGTTCCCATGCGGTTGGTGTTGCCGTGATCCGGTTGCAGTTCCCGTGGAGCGGTGGGACCCTCGTTGGGGTCCACCGGCAGAGTACCTGGAAAGGATCAGACGGACGTCTGACCCTTTGAGAAGAGAGTTGCGGTCCCGAGCATCGGAGTGCTCGGAAGGTATCTCAAGTATTCTAAGTGCACCAACTGGGCCCTAGCTTAATTTAGTGACTGCGCAGTCACCCACGACCTTCCGTAGGATTGCGGGACATTGGGTGTGGGGGATCACAGGACACTGGGTGGGGAACACCAGACATTGGGCTGAGGTGATGCGGATAGAGCATCAGGTTATGTTATGTGATGTTATGTAATGAGTTATATGTGTGTGTTAAGTAAAGTGTTAGTTATTGGTTTATCGTATACGTGTGTTATTGTATTTCTTACCCAGGGCTATCTTTCCTAACGGGGGATCCTGGGTAAGTGGAGGCGCTGCACCAGGTAATGGTAAGGGTTTCCCCAGGCTCCCAGCTAGCGGAGGCTCAGATCTCCTGGAGCCACAGGTGTTATGCAGTTACCAGTAACCCTTTAGAGCAGGTGTGTTGCAGGGAAAGGGACCGGTTAGACCACGAGGGGCCAATGTGAGATTGGGTGGGTCGGCCGGTTCACAAAAAGGGTTACATACAGTTTGAATGCTGTACGGTGGTTGGAAGAGTGACGCAGGCATGTGTAATATACATGGGACAGGTGGGTGCAACCTAGGGGACAGGTGGGTCCAACGTTGTGTGTTCTTGGCTGTATGTGCAACAAACTGAAGATCTTGAGCTCCATCTTGTGGTTGAAAGTGAGTAGTGAAGAACACTTATGTTATGTGTATTTAATTTCACCAGCCATGTACAAAGCTATTAACAACTTATTGGAATAAAAGGAGTTATAAACCAGTAAGAGCAATGTAAAACCGTTAAGGTAATGCTACAGGATCTCAACAGGTACAGAAGGGAGAAGGGGGGGGGGGGAGGATGTGACAGAGAAAGGAGGGAGTAAGGGGGTGATGTGAAAAAGGAAGGCGAAAGGGGAATGTGAGAGAAAGCAATGAGGTAGGGGGGGATGGGAGAGAGAAAGTAATGAGGTAGGGGGGATGTGAGAGAGAAAGGAGGGAGAGGTAGGGGGGATGTGAGAGAGAAAGGAGAGAGGGGAATGTGAGAGAGAACTGAGGGAGGTAGGGGGGTTGTGAGAGAGAAAGCAATGAGGTATGGGGGATGTGAGAGAAAGGAGAGAGAGGTAGGATGGGAGAGAGAAAGGAGGGAGGTAGGGGGGATGTGAGAGAAAGGAGGAAGAAGGGGAGATGTGAGAGGGAGAGGGCAATACCACAAGACTCATCACTAATCATCATCAGTTGTCCCCAATTGTTGACAAACGTGATTTGTGTGGGTGCACCTGCCACCCCTTCTTGAAGACACACACAAACATAGTCTGGTTGACCTTAACTGTTACCCCTCCAGATTAGGCCTCCACCCATCCCTGAACTTCAGAAGCTTTGTGATGTGTAGTCCGTTCATCCCCATGCAACTCTTCATCATCTCCTTATCCAGGTCATACAAGAGTTGGCCGTCCACCTGTGTCCCTTGGAAGGCATCCACATACTGGTTCATGTTGAGCAGCTCCAGACACTCACACACCTGCTTCACATTCAGGTCGTGCAGGTCGCCCGGGATATCAGCCAAACTAACGAACTTCTTGGCTGCTTGAATCCCTGACTGGGAAGGACCACACAAGTTCTTCTCTGGCACCGTGTCTTCTCCTGTGCTTAACTTTGGCTCAACAGACAATGTTCCTGTGTTCTCCAACTGAACCTTCTTATTCAGCCGGAGTTCACTGATGTCGATATATGTTGGTTCGAAGGAGGTGTATCTTGGCTCCTGATGCAACAGATCACTTTTGTCAATCAGGAATATTTCTGTTAAGAGAGGAAGGTGGGCTGTCAGTATACAACCTTATTACTTGTATAATATCGGTTTTATTATAGCTTGTAGTTGGATTGTAAGCTCTCCGGGGGAAAAGGGATTCCCTTTCCTATTGTCTTATTGTATTACAATTTCCTGTATTGTCACTTTTGTAAAGCGCTGTGTACATTGTGAGTGCTACTGTACATCAATAAAAATATGCATACTGGAAGCGTAGTGGTTCCATGGAACAGCCTACTGGCAGAGGAGGTGCTGGGTATTACATTGAAGGAATTCACACAAAGGGATCCCAAAATGGGTAGACTGGATGAGTCAAGTGGTTCTGATCTGTTCATTGCCTGGCCCTTCAAACCAAATATCCATGTCAGCAGTATATAATGTGTAGGTCTGTGTGCATCACTCATCAGTGTGTTTGTGTGCAATCCAGTTTGACTTCCTTATATAATGGCGCAATGCATAGAATTTTTCAGTCTGACACTGGGAATCAAACCACATTTACCCACTTGAAAGGCTGCGACATTACCACTGAGCTACTCCTCCAATGAGGTGCTCCTATAGGCTCTTAGAGTAAGGATCACGCGCAGGTAAGATGTACCCTCATATTTCAGCCTCGAATTGTTCCCCTGGTATTTCACTTGGTTGGTAAACTCTTTACTGATCTTGCTCCATCGCTCTTGGTTTCCATCCATAAATCCCACTCCGACCACCAGCTTCAGCTCAGTCATGTACATCGGGATCATTATGGGATCGTTTAGCAACAGTTTCCCTTTATCATAAGACAAAACAAATAAGCTATACATGTATCATTTCATATACAGTATACATATCCACATTGTTTTCTGTCAACTGTTTTTTGGGGTTTATATAAAGTGAAGCATAATTAAACAGTGGCCCATTAAAAGCATAAACGACTTTCTGAATAATTCCATCAAAAGTGTTTTAGGCAAAGACATTACATACCTCACTTGCTTCCTTATTCAATAGTTTTCATAAAAGCGTGAGGCCTGCGAAAGATGGCTGCCCTTGTGATCATATTGTGTCACCGGTATCAAAAGTGATGACCGCTGACAACAGAGATGTAAGACACTGCATATGGCGGCACACAGAGGGGAAACCACGACGTCCGTCACCTGGGAGGATTTTCTTGACATCTTAAAGCAGAAATCCTGTCCATATTTGATTATTTTTTACAATATTTGAACTAGGGGGGTTCCTTGCACCCAAACGGTGTTATTTACGGCTCCGGTGGACCTAGCCGTCATCCTTTTGGGCTATGCTTTGGCAAAAATTTTGTTCCCCTGGGACAGAGAGGAGATCCCGGCACCAAAAACTGTAATTAGCTGGGGAACCGGTAGAGCCGAAAATAATGCCGTTCAGCTTTAGGCCTTCCTGGTTCAAACACACACAAAAACTAAACTAAACTAAAAATAGTTTATATATATATATATTCGTCTTAATTACCCTTATCAATAGGATGTCCTAGTAAAAAGTCTTCCTGATATGTGTCTCTTAGCGTCAGCTCAGATAGGGTTTCGTCTGGGGATTTCATGTCTCCCTTCTCCTTGAAAGACAGGACATTTGAGGAGTGCACGGTCACCGGGAGGTTATACCGGGATAATATTTCTTCCAGGATTACCGGGTTTTGCATGACGGGGCCTGTAGAGAAAATAAACATTGGAAGATCTTTGACTCGGGAATTCGCTGGTCACAGAGTCTCACTTTCAGAGCTGCTCCTTCTGATGTCTTTGCTGCTTGAGAATGTGATTGTTTTCTAAGCAGGCCCAAAGCCTGCATTAGAGTGTCCACATTGTAGCTTCTTGTTGACACTTCAGCAGAAGCTGAGGGAGAGGCAGAGAGAGGGAGGCAGAGAGAGAGAGACAAAGAGAGGGAGGTAGAGAGAGAGAGACAGAGAGAGGCGCAGAGAGAGAGAGAGAGAGAGAGGCGCAGAGAGAGAGTCAGAGGAAGAAAAAGAGCTACATCCAGCAAAAGAAAGAGAGAGGCTGTGAAAGAGAGGGGGAGAAACAGTACAGAGAAAGAGGGACTGCAGAGCGAGAGAGCAGGCCCAAGAGACAGCCAGATAGAGCAAAAGGGACAGGAAGAAAGAAAGCAAAGCAGCCATAGGGAGAGAGGGAGCTTAAGGCTACACTTATAGTGCCGGCGACGGACTGTAACGTCAGGCTACGGTCGCTGGAAAAATCAAATTGAGATGACTTCCAGTGATCGCGACCAAGCCATCGCTCCGTCGTGTCGCGCTTACTATAAGCACATGCGACGGCAGCAATGCATTTGTTTTGTCACGAAGCCGCGTTGAGGTCCCCGTCACTATAAGCGCAGCCTCAGAGACAGCCAGAGGGACAGTAATAAAGAAAGCAAGGCCCTAAGAGAACCACAAACAGCCTAGAGACAGCCAGTACGGACGTGGACCCCTGACTGTCTCGCTACGGACGGTTCATCACGCCGAGGTGAATGCGGTATCCGTGTGAGCGCGGGTAGTGGTACGTGGGCCAAACGCCTGTGCTTATTTTGAGGAGGGAGGTGTAATGAATTTGTCGGAAAGTATTCAATATTTTGAATATAACACACGAGAGGTTAACGTTGGTTCCAAATGTTCTTACAAATACAAGAATTGTTTTATAGCCCGTTAAACCCCTGAGCAGGCCTGTGATTATAGGTCTGAGGTTCTCTCACGTCCACTCCTGGGTTTCCGTAAAAGTGGCATAATCGCAAACCGTTTCTGACAGCGGAAATAAACGAAACCCGGCTTTTTTGTACCTTGAGATTCCTGAAGGGGACGGGTCTAAGAATCCCTAAGGGCAGGGGTAAGAATCCCAGGGGCGGGGCTAAGAATTCCAGGGGGCAGGGGTAAGAATCCCAGGGGCGGGGCTAAGAATTCCAGGGGGCAGGGCTAAGAATTCCAGGGGGCGGGGCTAAGAATTCCAGGGGGCGGGGCTAAGAAGACATTCCAAAAAGTGTGTAAAGTTACTTAATAGGAATATCCTGGGCCTGACCACACTTCACAAGAAGAACAAATAGATCTTTGTAACCGGTGCAATTTTATGGATGAAATGAAACCAAAAACCAGGGTTTTTCTATGTATAATCTCTGATATCTGTTTCTCTTGCACAAATAGACGTTAGCTGGTCCTATTTCATATGAGTATATTAAGGTCACAGGCGCAACAGTGAAGATGACATTTGTCCAAGTATCATATAAACAAAGTTATGAAGTCTTATATATATATTGAAGTTTAAATGTGGGGTCTTTTTTGTAGTCAGTAGTACAACTGCGCTGGGGCTGATTGATGAAAGGAGTGGGTTGAGGACACACTCAGAAAGCATGTTTCAGTGGGGTCTCAATGAACAAGGCTTTTAGAACAGGGGCGGGCAACTCCAGTCCTAAAGGGCCACCAGCAGGTCAGGTTTTCAGGATATCCCTGCTTCAGTACAGGTGGCTCAATCAGCATCTCAGTCCTTATGGCTGCACTCCCTGTGCTGAAGCAGAGATATCCTGATAACCTGACTTGTTGGTGGCCCTTGAGGACTGGAGCAGCCCACCCCTGTTTTAGAATATAAACCCTGCAGCTGGGATTATGAAACGGAATTCCACAAGGGGTGTGTTTTGGGATGAGACACATGAATTCTCATCTTTCCTACGCCAGTGACTTCTCTGGGAAGAACCCAACACATGTGCGGACGTACTGTGCAGCGATTTCTGATTGTCTATCTTTTTATTTTAAGACGCGGACTGCATTTATTAGAACTGTATGTTTCTTGTAATAATCTTTTTATGTAACCTAAGGGTGTGTACCTTTGGAATATTAAAATTAACTTTAATAAGTAATCCTTTGAGCTCTGTTTGAACTGCTTGCCTGCTTTGTAGAGGGTAATTTACATTTTAGAACACATTTGCTACAGATTTGCGTGTGTTAAGTGCATAGTTTTCATAACAAACAGGGACCTTAGACGCCGCAAATTAAATATTTGATATTTCTTTGGTGACGGAAGCAGCTTAATGATAGATATTGAGACCGAGTGAGGGTAGATATTATTCGAGGGACCTCTGCACAGGTGAAGGTGTGTCGGCTAGTTTAGCCTTGGGTAGTAACCCTTGTCACCCGTGGGTATTAACCCTTGTCACATATGTCACGTGCTCACTTGTGTGCTGTTAGTGACAGATGGTATATGGGGACGGATTGAGGGGAGATATTAGCCCTTTGCGGAAGGTGAAAAGTGAGTCAGCTAGAGAGCTGTGTATTAACCCTTGTCCCGTGTACAGGTCACGTGGTCACAGGCGCGCCGTACGTGTCAATGATGTTAAAACATTGTGATTAGTAAACAGAGTGCATCACGCAAGGGCAGTTACCATAAACACGAGCTAACAACTGAAAGATAAGATGAAATAAGGGTGGTTCAGGGAAAGGAAAGCAATAGAGAATACCATAAAAACATTCCTTGCTACTGATCATTTAAGTAGAAATACTTAGTACTGATAAGGAAAGCAGTAAAAAGAGACTTCCAGAAATACAAGTAGCAGCTGAAACTTCCATAGTTACATCGTTACATCGTTACATACAGTAGTTACATAGCAGATGAGGTGGGAAAACGACAGATGTCCATCGAGTTCAACCTATATTTAAATTTAGACGACAGATACTTTATCCTATATCCGTACTTACATTATATTGACCCAGAGGAAGGCAAACACAAACCCCAGTGACATATCATCCAATGATATCACATAAGGGGAAAAATAAATTCCCCCCTGACTCCAAAAATTGGCACTCGGATTACTCCCTGGATCAACATCCTTCCTATATTTACTTATTTGGTATATCCCTGTATACCTTTAGTTTCTAAAAAGATGTCCAACCTTTTCTTGAACAGATCTATTGTATCTGCCATCACAGACTCCATGGGTAATGAATCCCACACTGTAACTGCCCTTACTGTAAAGAACCCTTTCCTTTTGTTGCTGGTGAAATCTCCTTTCCTCCAACCTTACGGGATGACCCAGTGTCCTTTTAATAGTTCTTTTGAAAGCTCCTTGTACTGTCCCCGAATATATTTGTATATAGTTATCATATCCTCCCTTAGACGCCTCTTTTCTAATATAAGCAAATCTAATTTAGCTAGCCTCTCCTCCAAAGTCAGATTTTTCACCTACGACCACTGCTTAATGACACCCCAGTAGACCAATACCTACGAACCAGGAGAAATTGTTCCTCCATTAAAGCATTCCAACACCAAGCTGAGGATCGAAAACGAAGATTTGTTAATAGAGGGTGGGTAATAGAGAGTATGGGTCAAAATATCTTACCATCGAGCTCTTAATAGCAACAGAGACAAGATATTAAAAGATAGGAGGAAAAATGCTGAGTCAAAAATAATCACATGTTTAGGCACCTTCAGGAATCAATGCCCCCAAATAAAAAAAATTCTTCTGTATCTGAGCATTGGAACATTTTGCTTAACGACAAAGATCTCTCAAATCAACCGAGCATGACAACCATAAAGCACATTGTCTTAAAGACATTTTGGTCCAAAGTCAATTTCTCCAGACCTCCAATGAAGACTTGGCTGACATCTTCAACAGTCGGATGTTAGAAATGTGTCTCTTGATAAGCCCGTCAACATCTTACTCCAGCGAAATACTTCTGCAACTCAAACGGAACTAAGCAATGTATCATACAATGTGTTATCAATTGCAAGACATTGGGTGTTATCTAGCAGATTACGCGTCCCTGTGGCCAACAATATATTGGCAAGACGTCTAGAGAATTCAGACGCAGAATCCTTGAACAGATACATTTTATTTTAAAAAATGAACTGGACACGTCTCTAGCGATGCATGTGAATAACTTTCAGAATAGTCATTTTATGGGGATTTCATTTATGGGAATTGAACATGTTAAGGGCAATATTAGAAAAGGCAATTTGAACACACAATTGCTAAAAAAAAAAAAAAAAGAAGCCCAATGGATTTACAAACTACAAACACAATATCCAAATGGAATGAATGAAGGTTGTACCTTCACCCCATTTATATAGATTTAAAAATCTCTCTATACAGTATCTCCCCCACTCTCTACCCCATCTCTTTCCCCTCCTATCTCTTTCCCCTCTCCTCTCTCTTTCCCCTCTCCTCTCTCTTTCCCCTCTCCTCTCTCTCTTTCCCCTCTCCTCTCTCTCTTTCCCCTCTCCTCTCTCTCTTTCCCCTCTCCTCTCTCTCTCTTTCCCCTCTCCTCTCTTTCCCCTCTCTCTCTCTCTTTCCCCTCTCCTCTCTCTCTCTCTTTCCCCTCCTCTCTCTTTCCCCTCTCCTCTCTCTTCCCTCTCATCTCATCTCTCTTTCCCCTTCTCTCTCTCTTTCCCCACTCACTCTCTCACACACTCTCTCTCACTTCCCCCTCTCCTCTCTCTCTTTCCCTCACTTTCCCCTCTCCTCTCTCACCTTTCCCCCCTCTTCTCCGCTCTCTCGTTCCCCTCCTATCTGTTTCCCCTCCTCGCTCTCTCTTTCCCCTCCTCGCTCTCTCTTTCCCCTCCTTGCTCTCTCTTTCCCCTCCTCTCTCTCTCTTTTCCCTCCTATCTCTGTTTCCCCTCCTCTCTCTCTCTTTCCCCTCCTCTCTCTCTTTCCCCTCCTCTCTCTTTCCCCTCCTCTCTCTCTTTCCCCACCTCTCTCTCTTTCCCCTCTCCTCTCTCTCTTTCCCCTCTCCTCTCCTCTCTCTCTATCCCCTTTCCTCTCTCTCTTTCCCCTCTCCTCTCCCTCTTTCCCCTCTCCTCTCTCTCTTTCCCCTCTCTCCTCTCTTTTTCCCCTCTCCTCTCTCTCTTTCCTCTCTCCTCTCTCTCTTTCCCCTCTTCTCTCTCTCTCTCTCTCTCTCTCTCTCTCTCTCTCTCTCTCTCTCTCTCTCTCTCTCTTTCCCCTCCTCTCTCTCTTTCCCCCCTTCTCTCTCTCTTTCCCCTCCTCTCTCTCTTTCCCCCCTCCTCTCTCTCTTTCCCCACTCCTCTCCCTCTTTCCCCTCTCCTCTCCCTCTTTCCCCTCTCCTCTCCCTCTTTTCCCCTCTCCTCTCCCTCTTTCCCCTCTCCTCTCTCTCTTTCCCCTCTCTCCTCTCTTTTTCCCCTATCTCCTCTCTCTCTTTCCCCTCTCCTCTCTCTCTCTCTCTCTCTCTCTCTCTTTCCCCTCCTCTCTCTCTTTCCCCCCTCCTCTCTCTCTTTCCCCTCCTCTCTCTCTTTCCCCCCTCCTCTCTCTCTTTCCCCTCCCCTCTCTCTTTCCCCTCCTCTCCCCCCTCTCTCTCTATGCAATCCTACCTGCAGTGAGACTCGCTATTAACCTCTTAGAGCCCATTACCAACACAGGTGTTTTCCAGCAGCACTGCCCCTTTGTATTCCTCGCCTGTATATAGGTCGGTCCCTCTGACCAGACGTCAGATCTGGCTACTCTATGGGACATTGGACTTCTATGTAAATGTATCACTTCTTTGTGGCTGTATTTATACACACACCACCATTTACCTGCGCCTATGTAATGGCTACATTTAGCCACACCTGAAACAGTTAATCACTATGTACAGATGCAGCGGCCGTTATTGGAACAAATCACGGCGCCGTTTTCGTGTGCGCTGCTGTATTCCACGCGGCATGAACGCGGCCAATCGCCCCAGGCACACGTGTTTATCGCGGTTGCTTTGTTTGAGTTTCATGGATTGTGTGCAATGAAATGAACGAATTGCGATGTGTACAGCACTGTGCTACTGTGTCAGTGTCAGGTGTTTAAAAGCCACAACACTAAATGCCATTTTCTGCGCTCGCGTCTAGAGGCGGGACGGCTGGAAGAAATCCCGCGCCATGACAGGGGTATTCCGAGGTACACACCGCGTGAAGTGTTCCAATAACGGCCGCTGCATCTGAACTACACTGAGTAATATACACCCCCGCTGGTGTCTTGCAGTGCATCTTAGTATACTGTTGCGGCCTCTTTTAACCTCCTACATCCCCGAAAAAATTCGGGGATATTTTCCGTTTGTCATGGACTTTGCAGCGCGTCAGCCGGTTTCACCAGACAGCGCTAATGGCGCTTAACATTGAAAGCGCCCGCGGCGCCCAAAACGGCCAAAAACATGCCGCATCTGCCCACTATTTTAAAAATCGCGGGGAAACGGCCGCAGGAGGTTAAAGGCGGCCGCCACTGTACACGTGCTTACACTTTGCTGCTATTTTTAGGCGTTGTATATTACATGCATTATAGCATCAAGCAAATTCTGCGTTTGGAAGCACTGCGACCGACCTCTTTACTCATTATCTTTGTACTTGTGATCGGACGTCCCGACTATCGGATGCCCTGACCCTTTATCCCTCCCCCTCCTCCCTCCAAGATTTAGCTGCTTTATCTTAATGTAACACAATAAATGTTACGTTTCAAACACCTTCCCTAATCTAAACACGTTATCCTTCCGATTATTACTTGGTGTTCACACTATGAGAGATATGCTTGGGTCCCTTCCCTAACATTTCCTTGTGCATTATGCAAACATGACCCAGTTTTGATGCCTTCTCCATTTGCAAAAGTATTTTGGCTCCCTCCATCTCACAGATATTTGGGGGTTTATAGCATATCCCTACAAACCCTTTCTTTATACTTTTACCTCCACTGCTAATTTCTATCCACAAATGTTGTACATTTGTCTCAATCCCTTCATAAACAGCTTCTCTTGCAATAACTTTTAAATCCGGTTTAACATATAAACATACTCCACCACCTCTTCTATTTGCTCGATCCCGCCTAAAAAGGGAATAACCCTCTGAATTAAGCCATGAGTTTTATCCCGCCATGTTTCAGCAATGCCTATGATATCACACTGCTCCCTTCTTGCTATTAATTCACGTGCCCCCATTTTATCGGTCGGGCTTCTTGCAAAGCCTTGGTATTGATTAGGAGTGGCCAATCTGAACAGAGTGTATAAAATGCTGATTGTCAGTGACTTGGTGAGGGAGAGATGAGGCAAGGAGCTGCCTGCCATGCTGTTATCCCTGTGCTTTGTGTGCAGGAGTGAAGCTCTGAACTTAGAAGGGGAGAAGTAACTCTTGAAATCATGCTGGGATCTCTGTGTATTTAGTACAGAAATACATTTCTACCCATCAAACTTTGATCATTTATCGCCGAGCCTTTACTTTAGACAGGGGCGGCCAACTCCACTCCTCAAGGGCCACCAAAAGGTCAGGTTTTCAGGATATCCCTGCTTCAGCACAGGTGGCTCAATCAGTGGCTCAGTCAACTCCAGCCACCTGCGCTGAAGCATGTGATATCCTGAAAGCTTGACCTGATTGGGGCCCTTGAGAACGGGTGTTGGCCACTCCTGCTTCACTTATACTGCATTGGACAATCACTATTAACCCCTAGTGGATTGGGATGAAGCAAGTGAGCATCTCCGACAGTTGGCCTCCATTTTGATTCTGAGATCATTATTTAGGAATAAAAGATTTTTTTTTTACAAAAATCACTGAGCAATGGAAAAAAAAATACCAATCTTAAAAAAAAAAAAAAAAAACATTTACGGGGAACTACCAGAAATCCTTTGTTCTGGCATTATTTTGTTTTTACATGGTGAAGGTAACAAATAAAATGAAACCCGGTTCGTTGTAGTAAGTGTTTTCGATAATAGATACCTCTGGCCAGCTCAGATCCTGGTCTTGCTATCAAGAATCTCAGACTTTTCAACTTGATGGGCAGGGAGAACAATTTCCCTTCTTTGGACTCAGCGACGACTCTCTTCTGGTTGCAAACAGAATGGACTCTGATCACCTGCAAGGCAGAAACAGCTGTACTAATTAATGAAGTCATTGCCTGATTAATTGAAGAGCTATTCACTACCAATTTACTTACATCTTCCGAAATGTATTCTGGCTATTCTATCTGCTCAAAAAAAGAGCTTAAAAAGGCTGCCAAGGGGGTCAAACTAGCTCGTTCCATTGACGATATAATGTTATTTGTTGGGAGCTTGCTTGTCTGTGTCCCTAAAATTACAGACATAATCTCTGTTTTTTTCAGTCTTTTCCCAGTAAGAATCAGTAATAAAAAAACAATGTATAGAACAGGGGTGGTCAACTCCACTCCTCAAGGGCCACCAACAGGTCAGGTTAAGGATATTCCTGCTTCAGCACAGGTGGCTCAATCAGTGTCTCAGTTGAAGACGACATCACCTGTGGTAAAGCCGGGATATCCTGAGAACCTGACCTGTTGGTGGCCCTTGAGGACTGGAGTTTTCCCACCCCTTGTCTACATCCAGCTACAGAATAATACTTCATGACTTGTCAACACAATGTCGTTTTGAAAACATCGTTAAATTGAACCACTATGGTGTCATGTAGAGCTCATTTTAACACAACCCACCGAAGGATTGTTTATTGTAACCTAGACAAAAAACAACCCACCCCAGGACTGTCTACTAAGAAGGAACAACATACAAACCACACAAGGATTGTAATATGAAGGATGAAATATACCGTATCTGCCCGATTATAGGGCAACTCTGAGTATAAGGCGACCCCCCTGACGTTACGTTTTAACACCCTATTTTTTATTCAAGGTTATTAATAAAGTATATTTTAAATTTACAACATTACATTCCGAGTGATAGAGTGCTGTAAGACTGGGTCCTTTTTCTTTTGTATGATATTATCACGTCTCCATCCAGTCAGCACCTCATTGTGGTCTAACACTAGCTGTGCGGGTTCCTCTTGCGTGTTGAAAAAAATGTTGCCTTATGAATCAAAGATCTATTTTTTAAACATGACTAATAACAATTGAAACCACCTTCCTGATGCTATAAAGGCCTTTTTGTATGTATGTTGCACTGTTAAATAAATACTAGTTATTTTTATGAAAAGTTCCTATTACTATTACTTTTAATACCAGTCATATTGCCCGGGCCGTGGCCGCAGTGGCGGATTAAGACCCTCTGGGGCACCTAGGCACCAAGACTTTGGGTGCCTTTCCTTGAGGCGCCCCTCCTCCTGCAGCGTCACGGCATCATGAGGTTGCGTTGTCATGGCAACCCGTCACCATGCGACTTTGCTGCGCCATTTGACATCGGGTCGCTATGACCATGCAGCGCTGCAGGAGGAGGGCCACATACATCTTACCCTGGGTGAGGTCCGGGGCCTCTGCAGCTCCTTCCTCCGGTTGGACGGAAATTGGATCCCGACAGGAGGAGAGACAGTATGGCAGACGGTGACCGCCGGGCTGCTGCATGGGGAGCTGGAGAGCCGCAGCACTGGCCTACCACAACCTACGGGGGCCCCTAACATTGGAGGCCCCTAGGCACAACATGCCTAGTGGCAGTGGTTTAGCTATAGCCCGGGGACCCGTGCTCTTGGGGGGCCCCGCTCTCTCACATTGTTGTCCCCGACTGCACATGCGCGAATCTGGCGATCTGCTCGCAGAGTGCGCAGCGATCAGCATCTGCCGACTGCGCGATCGGATTTTACCGGCTACTCATGCCCATGTGTGATCCGATCGCGCATGCGCAACAGCAGTTTTCAAACGTCGATCACGCATGCGCAATCGGCAAGTCCCGACTGTGCATATTTTGCCCGGGGGCCCACGCATATCCTGCTACGCCACTGCCTAGCAGGTAGTCCGGCACTGCGTGGCCAAAACCAAAGCTGAAGGAAAGTCCCTGAGAAGATATATGGTTTAGAAGGAGGAGGGCATGTGTAGTGTTCCTGGAGTGTATATTCCTGCAATACAGGAAACAGAAGCTGCAACACCTGTTTGTCGCAATTCTTGCTTCAATAAATACTTGGAGAAGAAGTACAGTAGATGAAAACTTTACAGATTTTTAAAAGCACCTGGACATGCAACGTTTCGGGTGCACCGGGCCCTTCATCAGGGTTTGTGATTCGATCAAAAAGCTAACTTAAATATACAACAAACAATATGGACCTACACTAACACAGATTTTTAACTCCTCCCTCTATTCTGGTGCATTTCCCTCCTTCAAACATGCAACCGTTATACCATTACTCAAAAGCAGCAAGCTTGACCCTACCTGTCTTTTTAACAATCGACATGTCTCCCTCCTGCCTTTTGCCTAAACTCCTTGAACGTCTTGTATTCTCTCATTGTTCCATTTTCTCATAACCTATTCTCTCCTAGACCCGCTACAATCTGGCTTCTGCACAGCTCACTCCACTGAAACAGCCCTCACTACAATAACTAATTACCTTTATGCTGTCAAAAATAGAGGTCATTACACTCTGCTCATATTATTCCAACTCTCTGCAGCATTTGATATGTAGCCCAAGCAAGCTGCCTAGGGGTCACACTCGACTCCCCTCTCACATTTAAAATGTATCTAAAACCTGTCGCTTTTTCCTCCGCAATATTACCAAGATACGCCCTTTACTCTGTTGCTCGACTGCAAAAACTCTGACTCAGGCCCTCATTCTCTCCCATTTCGATTACTGTAACCTCCTGCTGTCCGGCCTTCCTACCTCTCACCTGTCTCCCCTACAATCTATCCTAAACGCTGCTGCCAGAATCACTCTACTCTTTCCTAAATCTGTCTCAGCATCTCCCCTCCTGAAATCCCTCTCCTGGCTTCCGATCAAATCCCCCATCTCGCACCCAATTCTCCTGCTCACTTTTAAAGCTTTACACTCCTCTGCCCCTCCTTACATCTCAGCCCTAATTTCTCTTTATGCACCATCCCGATTCTTGCGTTCCGCTCAAGGATGTCTTCTCTCTACCCCCTTTGTATCTAAAGCCCTCTCCCGCCTTAAGCCTTTCTCACTGACTGCCCCACCCCTCTGCAATGCCCTTCCCCTCAATACCCGACTAGCACCCTCTCTATCCACCTTTAAGACCCACCTTAATGAAGCATATGAGTAGTTCTGTGTCTAACACTAGACACATGATACATAAAGCTTGGCCCCCTGCAGACGCACTTACCAGAACTCCCTCCTACTATATCTGTATGTACCTCCCACCTACCAATTAGATTGTAAGCTCCCCGGAGCAGGGACTCCTCTTCCATAATGTTACTTTTATGTCTGAAGCACTTATCACCATGACCTGTTATTTGTATTATTTGTTATTTATATGATTGTCACTCGTATTACTACTTTGAAGCACTATGATCATTAATGGCGCTATATAAATAAAGACATACATACATAAATACACGTGACGCCGCATATATTGTCATGACGATAATATCTTGTAGATCCCAGAGAGGAGCTTGCTAAAAAAAAAAAAGGTTTCCACGTACTGAGTTGGATCAGAGATATTAATTACTGTCACTGAACAATTCTACAGCTTCCCCGGGGAACAATGGACCAGATTATCTGGAGCAGGGGTCTGCAAACTTTCTCATCTGTGCCCCTCTGCTTGCACCCCCTCCTGCTTGCGCCCCCCCCCCCCAAATGGCCATTTGAACCCGTGGCGTCATTTGAGGCCGCGTTGTCATGGCAACGCGTCGCCAGAAGGCGCCGGAGACAAGGTAAGCGGGAGTTACAGAGCCTTGCGCGGTCCCCCGGCATTTAATTAAAATATTGTGGGGAAAAGCGCGGGACCTCTGTAAGCGCCGCTCCCAGAAAATGAAGCGCCCCCAGTCTGCGCCCACCTGATCTACAGCTGTGGTTCCCAACTCCAATCCTCAAGAACCCCCAACAGGGCCGGTTTTAAGGATATCCCGGCTTCCCCACAGGTGGCTAAATCAGTCCCTTGGGTCTCCGGAGCAGAACCCCATTAATTTCAGCTCCAGGGACCCCCTGTTTCCGGAGATACCGACCTCCATAGCAGATGCCGATAGCCTCTCCGCTCAGCTAGCGGGGTTCACGTAATGGCGGAGTTTCAAAGCTCCTGGGCCCTGCGGGCCAATCGGAAGCCGTGATGTCATCCGGTTCCGCTTCCTATTAGCCCAACGTGACGCGGGAGCTTTCAACTTGCAGGAGATACCGGCGCCCACTACAGATACGGTCTGTATCTCCGGACGCAGGGGGACCCCAGAGCTGAAATTAACAGGGTTCAGCTCCGGAGACCCCCTGCTCCTATCCTAGGTTATATCATAACGTAGGGGGGAAAATCCCCAAAACCAGGAAGTAATACCAGTAACTTCACCAGTAATTGTCTCGGGAACACGGTGTTCTCCAGAGCTAAAAATAGCGCGGTTCTGATCTGGGCGTCTCCCCTCCCCCCCGTCCAACCCTGTATAAACAAGGGGGTTAGAGGGGGGGGGGGGGGAGACTTCAGACTTAAAACACACAGATTATTCTCATTAACAAGCTGAGTATTTGCGTTCCCTTGAGCTCTGTCCCTTATTAAAGTGATTATTGGCATAACTCAACGGGAGACGGCGGAATCATATTTACAAAGCTCCGTATCTGTTAAAGGACAAATTAGTGACAGTCACCAGATCCCTGAGAGTCCCAGATCCCTGAGAGTCCCAGATCCGAGAGTCCCAGATCCCTGAGAGTCCCAGATCCCTGAGAGTCCCAGATCCCTGAGAGTCCCAGATCCCTGAGAGTCCCAGATCCCTGAGAGCCCCAGATCCCTGAGAGCCCCAGATCCCTGAGAGCCCTAGATCCCTGAGAGTCCCAGATCCCTGAGTGTCCCAGATCCCTGAGAGCCCCAGATCCCTGACAGCCCCAGACTGGAGATTACAATGCGAGCATTTGTGGATCTTTGAACCACACATTAAATAAGTTATTGTGGGTAAGAAAGTGACACTTTTTCACTTTGTATTTTTCCACCCACCATAACTTATATCCGGGGTGCTCAAACTTTTGCAGCTGCGACCCCCCCCCCCCCTGCCTGCTGCCCCCGGTGCTTGCGCCCCCCTTACCTCCATTCCATGTGTCAAATGACGCCACGGGTCATGTGACATCACATGACCCCGCGGCGTAATTTGCCGCCACGTTGCCATGGCAACGCATCAGCAGCCGCCTGAATCTCGGTAAGTAATAGGTTGCAGGGGCCTCACGCAATCCCCCGGCATTTCATTTAAATGCCTCTGCAACCACCGCGCCCCCCTACAAAAATCTCCCGCCCCCCCAGTTTGCGCATTGCTGACTTATATAATGTGGGGTGGATACCTACCAAGCTTCAGATCCTACTGTCTCTGTACGTTCTCCCTACCTACCAATTAGACTGTAAGCTCCTCGGGGCAGGGACTCCTCTTCCTTAATGTTACTTTTATGTCTAAAGCACTTATTCCCATGACCTGTTATTTATATTATCTGTTATTTATTTGATTACCACATGTATTACTGCTGTGAAGCACTATGTACATTGATTTATGGCGCTATATAAATAAAGACATACAATACAATTGCAAAACCAGTATAACCAGCCTCACACTGATGAGACCCAAAAAGGTGGCATAAGCTGCCTGTGAGTAGGTTACTGGCTCTGCACTTCTGTACCCCAGGCTGTGCTGAAAAGCTGTGTAATACGGCAGGTATATGCTTATAGGGGTCCTTGTTAACATGGATAAGAAGGGGACAGTGACCGAGCAGGGGCAGAGGGGACAGTGACCGAGCGGGGGCAGAGGGGACAGTGACATAGCGGGGGCAGAGGGGACAGTGACATAGCGGGGGCAGAGGGGACAGTGACATAGCGGGGGCAGAGGGGACAGTGACCGAGCGGGGGCAGAGGGGACAGTGACATAGCGGGGGCAGAGGGGACAGTGACATAGCGGGGGCAGAGTGGACAGTGACCGAGCGGGGGCAGAGGGGACAGTGACATAGCGGGGGCAGAGGGGACAGTGACATAGCGGGGGCAGAGGGGACAGTGACTGAGCGGGGGCAGAGGGGACAGTGACATAGCGGGGGCAGAGGGGACAGTGACATAGCAGGGGCAGAGGGGACAGTGACCTAGCGGGGGCAGAGGGGGCCATGACAGAGCAGGGGCAGAGGGGACAGTGACAGAGCGGGGGCAGAGGGGACAGTGACATAGCGGGGGCAGAGGGGACAGTGACATAGCGGGGGCAGAGGGGACAGTGACAGAGCGGAGGCAGAGAGGACAGTGACCGAGCGGGGGCAGAGGGGACAGTGACAGAGCGGGGGCAGAGGGGACAGTGACAGAGCGGGGCAGAGGGTACAGTGACAGATCGGGGGCAGAGGGTACAGTGACAGATCGGGGGCAGAGGGTACAGTGACAGATCGGGGGCAGAGGGGACAGTGACACAGCGGGGGCAGAGGGGACAGTGACCGAGCGGGGGCAGAGGGGACAGTGACAGAGCGGGGGCAGAGGGGACAGTGACAGATCGGGGGCAGAGGGGACAGTGACAGAGCGGGGGCAGAGGGGACAGTGACAGAGCGGGGGCAGAGGGGACAGTGACAGAGCGGGGGCAGAGGGGACAGTGATAGAGCGGGGGCAGAGGGGACAGTGACAGATCGGGGGCAGAGGGGACAGTGACAGAGCGGGGGCAGAGGGGACAGTGACAGAGCGGGGGCAGAGGGGACAGTGACAGAGCGGGGGCAGAGGGGACAGTGACAGAGCGGGGGCAGAGGGGACAGTGACAGAGCGGGGGCAGAGGGGTCAGTGACATAGCGGGGGCAGAGGGGACAGTGACAGATCAGGGGCAGAGGGGACAGTGACAGAGCGGGGGCAGAGGGGACAGTGACAGAGCGGGGGCAGAGGGGACAGTGACATAGCGGGGCAGAGGGTACAGTGACAGAGTGGGGCAGAGGGGACAGTGACAGAGCGGGGGCAGAGGGGACAGTGACAGATCGGGGGCAGAGGGGACAGTGACAGAGCGGGGGCAGAGGAGACAGTGACAGAGCGGGGGGCAGAGGGGACAGTGACATAGCGGGGGCAGAGGGGACAGTGACATAGCGGGGGCAGAGGGGACAGTGACAGAGCAGGGCAGAGGGGACAGTGACAGAGCGGGGGCAGAGGGGACAGTGACAGATCGGGGGCAGAGGGGACAGTGACAGAGCGGGGCAGAGGGGACAGTGACAGAGCGGGGGCAGAGGGGACAGTGACATAGCGGGGGCAGAGGGGACAGTGACAGAGCAGGGCAGAGGGGACAGTGACAGAGCGGGGGCAGAGGGGACAGTGACAGAGCGGGGGCAGAGGGGACAGTGACATAGCGGGGGCAGAGGGGACAGTGACAGAGCGGGGCAGAGGGGACAGTGAAAGAGCGGGGGCAGAGGGGACAGTGACATAGCGGGGGCAGAGGGGACAGTGACAGATCGGGGGCAGAGGGGACAGTGACAGAGCGGGGGCAGAGGGGACAGTGACAGAGCGGGGGCAGAGGGGACAGTGACAGAGCGGGGGCAGAGGGGACAGTGACAGAGCGGGGGCAGAGGGGACAGTGACAGAGCGGGGGCAGAGGGGACAGTGACAGAGCGGGGGCAGAGGGGGCCATAACAGAGCGGGGGCAGAGGGGACACTGACAGAGCGGGGGCAGAGGGGACAGTAACATAGCGGGGGCAGAGGGGACAGTGACAGAGCGGGGGCAGAGGGGACAGTGACAGATCGGGGGCAGAGGGGACTGTGACAGAGCGGGGGCAGAGGGGACAGTGACAGAGCGGGGGCAGAGGGGACTGTGACAGAGCGGGGGCAGAGGGGACAGTGACAGAGCGGGGGCAGAGGGGACAGTGAAAGAGCGGGGGCAGTGGGGACAGTGACAGAGCGGGGGCAGAGGGGACAGTGACAGATCGGGGGCAGAGGGGACAGTGACAGAGCGGGGGCAGAGGGGACAGTGACAGATCGGTGGCAGAGGGGACTGTGACAGAGCGGGGGCAGAGGGGACAGTGACTGAGCGGGGGCAGAGGGGACAGTGACAGAGCGGGGCAGAGGGGACAGTGACAGAGCGGGGGCAGAGGGGACAGTGACAGAGCGGGGGCAGAGGGGACAGTGACAGAGCGGGGGCAGTGGGGACAGTGACAGAGCGGGGGCAGAGGGGACAGTGACAGAGCGGGGGCAGAGGGGACTGTGACAGAGCGGGGGCAGAGGGGACAGTGACAGAGCGGGGGCAGAGGGGACAGTGACAGAGCGGGGGCAGTGGGGACAGTGACAGAGCGGGGCAGAGGGGACAGTGACAGATCGGGGGCAGAGGGGACAGTGACAGAGCGGGGGCAGTGGGGACAGTGACAGAGCGGGGGCAGAGGGGACAGTGACAGAGCGGGGGCAGAGGGGACAGTGACAGAGCGGGGGCAGAGGGGACAGTGACATAGCGGGGGCAGAGGGGACAGTGACAGAGCGGGGGCAGTGGGGACAGTGACATAGCGGGGGTAAAGGGGACTGTGACAGAGCGGGGGCAGAGGGGACAGTGACAGAGCGGGGCAGAGGGGACAGTGACAGAGCGGGGGCAGAGGGGACAGTGACAGATCGGGGGCAGAGGGGACAGTGACATAGCGGGGGCAGAGGGGACAGTGACAGAGCGGGGGCAGAGGGGACAGTGACAGAGCGGGGGCAGAGGGGACAGTGACAGAGCGGGGGCAGAGGGGACAGTGACAGAGCGGGGCAGAGGGGACAGCAACATAGCGGGGGCAGAGGGGACAGTGACAGAGCGGGGGCAGAGGGGACAGTGACAGAGCGGGGGGCAGAGGGGACAGTGACAGAGCGGGGGCAGAGGGGACAGTGACAGAGCGGGGGCAGAGGGTACAGTGACAGAGCGGGGGCAGAGGGGACAGTGACAGATCGGGGGCAGAGGGGACAGTGACAGAGCGGGGGCAGTGGGGACAGTGACATAGCGGGGGCAGAGGGGACAGTGACAGAGCGGGGCAGAGGGGACAGTGACATAGCGGGGGCAGAGGGGACAGTGACAGAGCGGGGGCAGAGGGGACAGTGACAGAGCGGGGGCAGAGGGGACAGTGACAGAGCGGGGGCAGAGGGGACAGTGACAGAGCTGGGGCAGAGGGGACAGTGACAGAGCGGGGGCAGAGGGGACAGTGACAGATCGGGGGCAGAGGGGACAGTGACAGAGCGGGGGCAGAGGGGACAGTGACAGAGCGGGGGCAGAGGGGACAGTGACAGAGCGGGGGCAGAGGGTACAGTGACAGATCGGGGGCAGAGGGGACAGTGACAGAGCGGGGGCAGAGGGGACAGTGACAGAGCGGGGGCAGAGGGGACAGTGACAGAGCGGGGGCAGAGGGGACAGTGACAGAGCGGGGGCAGAGGGGACAGTGACAGAGCGGGGGCAGAGGGTACAGTGACAGATCGGGGGCAGAGGGGACAGTGACAGAGCGGGGGCAGAGGGGACAGTGACAGAGCGGGGCAGAGGGGACAGTGACAGAGCGGGGGCAGAGGGGACAGTGACAGAGCGGGGGCAGAGGGTACAGTGACAGATCGGGGGCAGAGGGGACAGTGACAGAGCAGGGGCAGAGGGGACAGTGACAGAGCGGGGGCAGACGGGACAGTGACAGAGCGGGGGCAGAGGGGACAGTGACAGAGCGGGGGCAGAGGGGACAGTGACAGAGTGGGGGGCAGAGGGGACAGTGACAGAGCGGGGGCAGATGGGACAGTGACAGAGCAGGGGCAGAGGGGACAGTGACAGAGCGGGGGCAGAGGGGACAGTGACAGAGCGGGGGCAGAGGGGACAGTGACATAGCGGGGGCAGAGGGGACAGTGACAGAGCGGGGGCAGAGGGGACAGTGACAGAGCGGGGGCAGAGGGGACAGTGACAGAGCGGGGGCAGAGGGGACAGTGACAGAGCGGGGGCAGAGGGGACAGTGACATAGCGGGGGCAGAGGGGACAGTGACAGAGCGGGGGGCAGAGAGGACAGTGACCGAGCGGGGGCAGAGGGGACAGTGACAGAGCGGGGGCAGAGGGGACAGTGACAGAGCGGGGGCAGAGGGGACAGTGACAGAGCGGGGGCAGAGGGGACAGTGACAGAGCGGGGGCAGTGGGGACAGTGACATAGCGGGGGTAAAGGGGACTGTGACAGAGCGGGGGCAGAGGGGACAGTGACAGAGCGGGGGCAGAGAGGACAGTGACAGAGCGGGGGCAGAGGGGACAGTGACAGAGCGGGGGCAGAGGGTACAGTGACAGATCGGGGGCAGAGGGGACAGTGACAGATCAGGGGCAGAGGGGACAGAGACAGAGCGGGGGCAGAGGGGACAGTGACAGAGCGGGGGCAGAGGGGACAGTGACAGAGCGGGGGCAGAGGGTACAGTGACAGAGCGGGGGCAGAGGGGACAGTGACAGAGCGGGGCAGAGGGGACAGTGACCGAGCGGGGGCTGAGGGGACAGTGACAGAGCGGGGGCAGAGGGGACAGTGACAGAGCGGGGGCAGAGGGTACAGTGACAGATCGGGGGCAGAGGGGACAGTGACTTAGCGGGGGCAGAGGGGACAGTGACAGAGCGGGGGCAGAGGGGACAGTGACAGAGCGGGGGCAGAGGGGACAGTGACAGAGCGGGGGCAGAGGGGACAGTGACAGAGCGGGGGCAGAGGGGACAGTGACATAGCGGGGGCAGAGGGGACAGTAACAGAGCGGGGGCAGAGGGTACTGTGACAGAGCGGGGGCAGAGGGGACAGTGACTGAGCGGGGGCAGAGGGGACAGTGACAGAGCGGGGGCAGAGGGGACAGTGACAGAGCGGGGGGCAGAGGGGACAATGACATAGCTGGGGCAGAGGGGACAGTGACATAGCGGGGGCAGAGGGGACAGTGACATAGCGGGGGCAGAGGGGGCCATGACAGAGCGGGGGCAGAGGGGACAGTGACAGAGCGGGGGCAGAGGGGACAGTGACAGAGCGGGGGCAGAGGGGACAGTGACAGAGCGGGGGCAGAGGGGACAGTGACAGAGCGGGGGCAGAGGGGACAGTGACTGAGCGGGGGCAGAGGGGGCCATGACAGAGCAGGGGCAGAGGGGACAGTGACAGAGCGGGGGCAGAGGGGACAGTGACAGAGCGGGGGCAGAGGGGACAGTGACAGAGCGGGGGCAGAGGGGACAGTGACAGATCGGGGGCAGAGGGGACAGTGACAGAGCGGGGGCAGAGGGGACAGTGACAGAGCGGGGGCAGAGGGGAAAGTGACAGATCGGGGGCAGAGGGGACAGTGACAGAGCGGGGGCAGAGGGGACAGTGACAGAGCGGGGGCAGAGGGGACAGTGACAGAGCGGGGGCAGAGGGGACAGTGACAGAGCAGGGGCAGAGGGGACAGTGACAGAGCGGGGGCAGAGGGGACAGTGACAGATCGGGGGCAGAGGGGACAGTGACAGAGCGGGGGCAGAGGGGACAGTGACAGAGCTGGGGCAGAGGGGACAGTGACAGAGCGGGGCAGAGGGGACAGTGACAGATCGGGGGCAGAGGGGACAGTGACAGAGCGGGGGCAGAGGGGACAGTGACAGAGCAGGGGCAGAGGGGACAGTGACAGAGCGGGGGCAGAGGGGACAGTGACAGAGCGGGGGCAGAGGGGACAGTGAGAGAGCGGGGGCAGAGGGGACAGTGACAGAGCGGGGCAGAGGGGACAGTGACAGAGCGGGGGCAGAGGGGACAGTGACAGAGCGGGGGCAGAGGGGACAGTGACAGAGCGGGGCAGAGGGGACAGTGACAGAGCGGGGGGCAGAGGGGACAGTGACAGAGCGGGGGCAGAGGGGACAGTGACAGAGCGGGGGCAGAGGGGACAGTGACAGAGCGGGGGCAGAGGGGACAGTGACAGAGCGGGGGCAGAGGGGACAGTGACAGAGCGGGGGCAGAGGGGACAGTGACAGAGCGGGGGCAGAGGGGACAGTGACAGAGCGGGGGCAGAGGGGACAGTGACAGAGCGGGGGCAGAGGGGACAGTGACAGAGCGGGGGCAGAGGGGACAGTGACAGAGCGGGGGCAGAGGGGACAGTGACAGAGCGGGGGCAGAGGGGACAGTGACAGAGCGGAGACAGAGGGGACAGTGACAGAGCGGGGGCAGAGGGGACAGTGACAGAGCGGGGGCAGAGGGGACAGTGACAGAGCGGGGGCAGAGGGGACAGTGACAGAGCGGGGGCAGAGGGGACAGTGACAGAGCGGGGGCAGAGGGGACAGTGACAGAGCGGGGGCAGAGGTGACAGTGACAGAGCGGGGGCAGAGGGGACAGTGACAGAGCGGGGGCAGAGGGGACAGTGACAGAGCGGGGGCAGAGGGGACAGTGACAGAGCGGGGGCAGAGGGGACAGTGACAGAGCGGGGGCAGAGGGGACAGTGACAGAGCGGGGGCAGAGGGGACAGTGACAGAGCGGGGGCAGAGGGGACAGTGACAGAGCGGGGCAGAGGGGACAGTGACAGAGCGGGGGCAGAGGGGACAGTGACAGAGTGGGGGCAGAGGGGACAGTGACAGAGCGGGGCAGAGGGGACAGTGACAGAGCGGGGGCAGAGGGGACAGTGACAGAGCGGGGGCAGAGGGGACAGTGACAGAGCGGGGCAGAGGGGACAGTGACAGAGCGGGGGCAGAGGGGACAGTGACAGAGCGGGGGCAGAGGGGACAGTGACAGAGCGGGGGCAGAGGGGACAGTGACAGAGCGGGGCAGAGGGGACAGTGACATAGCGGGGGCAGAGGGGACAGTGACAGAGCGGGGGACAGAGGGGACAGTGACATAGCGGGGGCAGAGGGGAATGTGACATAGCGGGGGCAGAGGGGACAGTGACAGAGCGGGGCAGAGGGGACAGTGACATAGCGGGGGCAGAGGGGACAGTGACATAGCGGGGGCAGAGGGGACAGTGACAGAGCGGGGGACAGAGGGGACAGTGACAGAGCGGGGGCAGAGGGGACAGTGACAGAGCGGGGGCAGAGGGGACAGTGACAGAGCGGGGGCAGAGGGGACAGTGACAGAGCGGGGGCAGAGGGGACAGTGACAGAGCGGGGGCAGAGGGGACAGTGACAGAGCGGGGGCAGAGGGGACAGTGACAGAGCGGGGGAAGAGGGGACAGTGACAGAGCGGGGGCAGAGGGGACAGTGACAGAGCGGGGCAGAGGGGACAGTGACAGAGCGGGGGCAGAGGGGACAGTGACAGAGTGGGGGTAGAGGGGACAGTGACAGAGCGGGGCAGAGGGGACAGTGACAGAGCGGGGGCAGAGGGGACAGTGACAGAGCGGGGGCAGAGGGGACAGTGACAGAGCGGGGCAGAGGGGACAGTGACAGAGCGGGGGCAGAGGGGACAGTGACAGAGCGGGGGCAGAGGGGACAGTGACAGAGCGGGGGCAGAGGGGACAGTGACAGAGCGGGGCAGAGGGGACAGTGACATAGCGGGGGCAGAGGGGACAGTGACAGAGCGGGGGACAGAGGGGACAGTGACATAGCGGGGGCAGAGGGGACTGTGACATAGCGGGGGCAGAGGGGACAGTGACAGAGCGGGGCAGAGGGGACAGTGACATAGCGGGGGCAGAGGGGACAGTGACATAGCGGGGGCAGAGGGGACAGTGACAGAGCGGGGGACAGAGGGGACAGTGACAGAGCGGGGGCAGAGGGGACAGTGACAGAGCGGGGGCAGAGGGGACAGTGACAGAGCGGGGGCAGAGGGGACAGTGACAGAGCGGGGGCAGAGGGGACAGTGACAGAGCGGGGGCAGAGGGGACAGTGACAGAGCGGGGGCAGAGGGGACAGTGACAGAGCGGGGGCAGAGGGGACAGTGACAGAGCGGGGGCAGAGGGGACCGTGACAGAGCGGGGGCAGAGGGGACAGTGACAGAGCGGGGCAGAGGGGACAGTGACAGAGCGGGGGCAGAGGGGACAGTGACAGAGTGGGGGCAGAGGGGACAGTGACAGAGCGGGGCAGAGGGGACAGTGACAGAGCGGGGGCAGAGGGGACAGTGACAGAGCGGGGGCAGAGGGGACAGTGACAGAGCGGGGCAGAGGGGACAGTGACAGAGCGGGGGCAGAGGGGACAGTGACAGAGCGGGGGCAGAGGGGACAGTGACAGAGCGGGGGCAGAGGGGACAGTGACAGAACGGGGCAGAGGGGACAGTGACATAGCGGGGGCAGAGGGGACAGTGACAGAGCGGGGGACAGAGGGGACAGTGACATAGCGGGGGCAGAGGGGACTGTGACATAGCGGGGGCAGAGGGGACAGTGACAGAGCGGGGCAGAGGGGACAGTGACATAGCGGGGGCAGAGGGGACAGTGACATAGCGGGGGCAGAGGGGACAGTGACAGAGCGGGGGACAGAGGGGACAGTGACAGAGCGGGGGCAGAGGGGACAGTGACAGAGCGGGGCAGAGGGGACAGTGACATAGCGGGGGCAGAGGGGAAAGTGACAGAGCGGGGCAGAGGGGACAGTGACAGATCGGGGGCAGAGGGGACAGTGACAGATCGGGGGCAGAGGGGACAGTGACCGAGCGGGGGCAGAGGGGACAGTGACATAGCGGGGGCAGAGGGGACAGTGACAGAGCGGGGGCAGAGGGGACAGTGACAGAGCGGGGGCAGAGGGGACAGTGACAGAGCGGGGCAGAGGGGACAGTGACAGAGCGGGGCAGAGGGAACAGTGACATAGCGGGGGCAGAGGGGACAGTGACATAGCGGGGGCAGAGGGGACAGTGACAGAGCGGGGGACAGAGGGGACAGTGACAGAGCGGGGGCAGAGGGGACAGTGACAGAGCGGGGGTAGAGGGGACAGTGACAGAGCGGGGGTAGAGGGGACAGTGACAGAGCGGGGGTAGAGGGGACAGTGACAGAGCGGGGGCAGAGGGGACAGTGACAGAGCGGGGGCAGAGGGAACAGTGACAGAGCGGGGGCAGATGGGACAGTGACAGAGCGGGGGCAGAGGGGACAGTGACAGAGCGGGGGCAGAGGGGACAGTGACAGAGCGGGGGCAGAGGGGACAGTGACAGAGCGGGGGCAGAGGGGACAGTGACAGAGCGGGGGCAGAGGGGACAGTGACAGAGCGGGGGCAGAGGGGACAGTGACAGAGCGGGGGCAGAGGGGACAGTGACAGAGCGGGGCAGAGGGGACAGTGACAGATCGGGGGCAGAGGGGACAGTGACAGAGCAGGGGCAGAGGGGACAGTGACAGAGCGGGGGCAGAGGGGACAGTGACAGATCGGGGGCAGAGGGTACAGTGACAGAGCGGGGGCAGAGGGGACAGTGACAGAGCGGGGGCAGAGGGGACAGTGACAGAGCGGGGCAGAGGGGACAGTGACAGAGCGGGGCAGAGGGGACAGTGACAGAGCGGGACAGAGGGGACAGTGACAGAGCGGGGGCAGAGGGGACAGTGACGGAGCGGGGGCAGAGGGGACAGTGACAGATCGGGGGCAGAGGGGACAGTGACAGAGCGGGGGCAGAGGGGACAGTGACAGAGCGGGGGCAGAGGGGACAGTGACTGAGCGGGGGCAGAGGGGACAGTGACAGAGCGGGGGCAGAGGGGACAGTGACAGATCGGGGGCAGAGGGGACAGTGACAGAGCGGGGGCAGAGGGGACAGTGACAGAGCGGGGCAGAGGGGACAGTGACAGAGCGGGGGCAGAGGGGACAGTGACAGAGCGGGGGCAGAGGGGACAGTGACAGAGCGGGGGCAGAGGGGACAGTGACAAAGCGGGGCAGAGGGGACAGTGACAGAGCGGGGGCAGAGGGGACAGTGACATAGCGGGGCAGAGGGGACAGTGACAGAGCGGGGGCAGAGGGGACAGTGACAGAGCGGGGGCAGAGGGGACAGTGACAGAGCGGGGGCAGAGGGGACAGTGACAGAGCGGGGGCAGAGGGGACAGTGACAGAGCGGGGGCAGAGGGGACAGTGACAAAGCGGGGCAGAGGGGACAGTGACAGAGCGGGGGCAGAGGGGGCCATGACAGAGCGGGGCAGAGGGGACAGTGACATAGCGGGGCAGAGGGGACAGTGACAGAGCGGGGGCAGAGGGGACAGTGACAGAGCGGGGGCAGAGGGGACAGTGACAGAGTGGGGGCAGAGGGGACAGTGACAGAGCGGGGGCAGAGGGGACAGTGACAGAGCGGGGCAGAGGGGACAGTGACATAGCGGGGGCAGAGGGGACAGTGACAGAGCGGGGGCAGAGGGGACAGTGACAGAGCGGGGGGCAGAGGGGACAGTGACAGAGCGGGGGCAGAGGGGACAGTGACAGAGCGGGGGCAGAGGGGACAGTGACAGAGCGGGGGCAGAGGGGACAGTGACAGAGCGGGGGCAGAGGGGACAGTGACAGAGCGGGGGCAGAGGGGACAGTGACAGAGCGGGGGCAGAGGGGACAGTGACAGAGCGGGGGCAGAGGGGACAGTGACAGAGCGGGGGCAGAGGGGACAGTGACAGAGCGGGGGCAGAGGGGACAGTGACAGATCGGGGGCAGAGGGGACAGTGACAGAGCGGGGGCAGAGGGGACAGTGACAGATCGGGGGCAGAGGGGACAGTGACAGAGCGGGGGCAGAGGGGACAGTGACAGATCGGGGGCAGAGGGGACAGTGACATAGCGGGGGCAGAGGGGACAGTGACATAGCGGGGGCAGAGGGGACAGTGACCGAGCGGGGGCAGAGGGGACAGTGACAGAGCGGGGGCAGAGGGTACAGTGACAGAGCGGGGGCAGAGGGGACAGTGACAGATCGGGGGCAGAGGGGACAGTGACAGAGCGGGGGCAGAGGGGACAGTGACAGATCGGGGGCAGAGGGGACAGTGACAGAGCGGGGGCAAAGGGGACAGTGACAGATCGGGGGCAGAGGGGACAGTGACAGAGCGGGGGCAGAGGGGACAGTGACAGATCGGGGGCAGAGGGGACAGTGACAGAGCGGGGCAGAGGGGACAGTGACATAGCGGGGGCAGAGGGGACAGTGACAGAGCGGGGGCAGAGGGGACAGTGACATAGCGGGGGCAGAGGGGACAGTGACATAGCGGGGGCAGATGGGACAGTGACAGAGCGGGGGCAGATGGGACAGTGACAGAGCGGGGGCAGAGGGGACAGTGACAGAGCGGGGCAGAGGGGACAGTGACAGAGCGGGGGCAGATGGGACAGTGAAAGAGCGGGGGCAGATGGGACAGTGACAGAGCGGGGGCAGAGGGGACAGTGACAGAGCGGGGCAGAGGGGACAGTGACAGAGCGGGGGCAGAGGGGACAGTGACAGAGCGGGGGCAGAGGGGACAGTGACAGAGCGGGGGCAGATGGGACAGTGACAGAGCGGGGGCAGAGGGGACAGTGACAGAGAAGGGGGCAGAGGGGACAGTGACATAGCGGGGCAGAGGGGACAGTGACAGAGCGGGGGCAGAGGGGACAGTGACAGAGCGGGGCAGAGGGGACAGTGACATAGCGGGGGCAGAGGGGACAGTGACAGAGCGGGGGCAGAGGGGACAGTGACATAGCGGGGGCAGAGGGGACAGTGACAGAGCGGGGGCAGAGGGGACAGTGACAGAGCGGGGGCAGAGGGGACAGTGACCGAGCGGGGGCAGAAGGGACAGTGACAGAGCGGGGGCAGAGGGGACAGTGACAGAGCGGGGGCAGAGGGGACAGTGACTGAGCGGGGGCAGAGGGAACAGTGACAGAGCGGGGGCAGAGGGGACAGTGACAGAGCGGGGGCAGAGGGGACTGTGACAGAGCGGGGCAGAGGGGACAGTGACATAGCGGGGGCAGAGGGGACTGTGACAAAGCGGGGGCAGAGGGGACAGTGACAGAGCGGGGGCAGAGGGGACAGTGACAGAGCGGGGGCAGAGGGGACAGTGACAGAGCGGGGGCAGAGGGGACAGTGACATAGCGGGGGCAGAGGGTACAGTGACAGATCGGGGGCAGAGGGGACAGTGACAGAGCGGGGGCAGAGGGGACAGTGACAGAGCGGGGGGCAGAGGGGACAGTGACAGAGCGGGGGCAGAGGGGACAGTGACAGAGCGGGGGCAGAGGTGACAGTGACATAGCGGGGGCAGAGGGGACAGTGACAGAGCGGGACAGAGGGGACAGTGACATAGCGGGGGAAGAGGGTACAGTGACAGATCGAGGGCAGAGGGGACAGTGACATAGTGGGGGCAGAGGGTACAGTGACAGATCGGGGGCAGAGGGGACAGTGACATAGCGGGGGCAAAGTGGACAGTGACAGAGGGGGGGCAGAGGGGACAGTGACAGAGCGGGGGCAGAGGGGACAGTGACATAGTGGGGGCAGAGGGGACAGTGACAGATGGGGGGGCAGAGGGGACAGTGACAGAGCGGGGGCAGAGGGGACAGTTACATAGCGGGGGCAGAGGGGACAGTGACAGAGCGGGGCAGAGGGGACAGTGACAGAGCGGGGGCAGAGGGGACAGTGACAGAGCGGGGGCAGAGGGGACAGTGACAGAGCGGGGGCAGAGGGGACAGGGACAGAGCGGGGGCAGGGGGGACAGTGACAGAGCGGGGGCAGAGGGGACAGTGACAGAGCGGGGGCAGAGGGGACTGTGACAGAGCGGGGGCAGAGGGGACAGTGACAGAGCGGGGGCAGAGGGGACTGTGACATAGCGGGGGCAGAGGGGACAGTGACAGAGCGGGGGCAGAGGGGACAGTGACATAGCGGGGGCAGAGGGGACAGTGACAGAGCGGGGGCAGAGGGGACAGTGACAGAGCGGGGGCAGAGGGGACTGTGACATAGCGGGGGCAGAGGGGACTGTGACATAGCAGGGGCAGAGGGGACAGTGACAGAGCGGGGGCAGAGGGGACAGTGACATAGCGGGGGCAGAGGGGACAGTGACAGAGTGGGGCAGAGGGGTCAGTGACATAGCGGGGGCAGAGGGGACAGTGACATAGCGGGGGCAGAGGGGACAGTGACAGAGCAGGGGCAGAGGGGACAGTGACAGAGTGGGGGCAGAGGGGACAGTGACATAGCGGGGGCAGAGGGGACAGTGACATAGCGGGGGCAGAGGGGACAGTGACAGAGCGGGGGCAGAGGGGACAGTGACAGAACGGGGGCAGAGGGGACAGTGACAGAGCGGGGGCAGAGAGGGACAGTGACAAAGAAGGGGCAGAGGGGACAGTGACAGAGCGGGGGCAGATGGGACAGTGACAGAGCGGGGGCAGAGGGGACAGTGACAGAGCGGGGGCAGAGGGGACAGTGACATAGCGGGGGCAGAGGGGACAGTGATAGAGCGGAGGCAGAGAGGACAGTGACCGAGCGGGGGCAGAGGGGACAGTGACAGAGCGGGGGCAGAGGGGACAGTGACAGAGCGGGGGCAGAGGGGACAGTGACAGAGCGGGGCAGAGGGGACAGTGACATAGCGGGGGCAGAGGGGACAGTGACAGAGCGGGGGCAGAGGGGACTGTGACATAGCGGGGGCAGAGGGGACAGTGACATAGCAGGGGCAGAGGGGACAGTGACAGAGCGGGGCAGAGGGGACAGTGACATAGCGGGGGCAGAGGGGACAGTGACAGAGTGGGGCAGAGGGGTCAGTGACATAGCGGGGGCAGAGGGGACAGTGACATAGCGGGGGCAGAGGGGACAGTGACAGAGCAGGGGCAGAGGGGACAGTGACAGAGAGGGGGCAGAGGGGACAGTGACATAGCGGGGGCAGAGGGGACAGTGACATAGCGGGGGCAGAGGGGACAGTGACAGAGCGGGGGCAGAGGGGACAGTGACAGAACGGGGGCAGAGGGGACAGTGACAGAGCGGGGGCAGAGAGGGACAGTGACAAAGAAGGGGCAGAGGGGACAGTGACAGAGCGGGAGCAGAGGGGACAGTGACAGAGCAGGGGCAGAGGGGACACTGACAGAGCGGGGGCAGAGGGGACAGTGACAGAGCGGGGGCAGAGGGGACAGTGACAGAGCTGGGGCAGAGGGGACAGTGACAGAGCGGGGGCAGAGGGGACAGTGACAGAGCAGAAACGCAGTGCTGCAGTCAGACAGAGGTGCCCGCTCCAGAAAAGGAATCCTACCTCTCTCTGCTGGTCCGGGGGCGTCTTAATGCAGCTTCCGACTGGAGGGGGCAGAGCTGGAGGGGGCAGAGCTGGAGGGGGCAGAGCTGGAGGGGGCAGAGCTGGAGGGGAGGTCTCACGCTCGCTCCTCCAGCTGTCCCCTCTGGTTAGGTGAAAGTTGGATCCCGGCGCCAACAGGAAGGAGAGGAGGCAACGCGGTGCCCCGGAGAGCGCGGTGGCCGAAGCCTGCTGCCTTGCCATAATGCCAGCTCTGGCCCTATTCCACCGCTGTCCCTGGGTTTGTTCAACCCTAAGGGAGACGTATCGTGCCTGTCACCTCTCCCAACTTCCCCCACCATTCCTCCCGCTCTGCCCCACAGCCCAGCAATAATGCGAAACGCGCACCGGCCGCGGGCGCTCACCGTGCTCGAGCTAACGCTGTCGATTTCTTGTTTGCCCAAGAAGCCCTCCGTGATCTTAATGATGTCGGGAAAGGCGTTGGCGAATTTGGAGGCGTAACCGTTCAGCGTGTACTCGGTTTGGCTCCATCGCACCTCGGACACGTCCATGCTGCAAGACGCGGCCTCTGCGGGGAGCAAGTCCTTTTTGCGAAAATGTCTCCGCTCCGGCTGAAAACACCTGAAGGAACGAAACAAGGAAGTGAAGCAAGTAAATATGTAACAGAGAAGTCGTGCAAACAGGTGGGGCGTTCCCCGGCAACAGGACTTAACCCCTATATTACCAACGCATTCCTTTGCTGGCCTCTGTGGCAGCGTCGGCGTTAATGGGGCAGTCCCACACAGCACGAGGTTTTAACTGTTTGATGCCCGAAAAACATATCCAGGAGAAACTATTCATTAGATAATTCAGGGGGTAGACGGGCGGGCACTTTGGGAGACCAGGCAAGTCCTGCTCAGCACGCGGAGACATCTTTAGGACCATCAGGGATGTTAACATCTGTCTTGCAGAGACCCCCTTCCTAACCTTCCCAAGAGGGAGAAAGTTCCTGTCAAAATCCCTTGCTGCCCTGGGGATACAACACCATGGCAGACAGAGCCAGATGAAGCTTCCAGTCCAGTCCGATGAGGTCGCTTGGAGTAGCCGTTACACAGCAAGGGCGAGACACGCAGAGGATTCTGGGAGAGGGAATAGCAGTCAGCGTTAGCGGACGATCCTGCACAGCCGGTTAGGAGACAGAGGATTTTTCATTCATTTCAGGTGGTGCTTGTAATTGAAGTTTCGATCTTGTTTTCACAGCCCCGCCAGGAGATTACTGTAATTTGTTTGCGGAACTTTACACCATATCTTGTGTTTGTATTACAGAGGATGTATTGTCCTTGACAATAAGCTTCAGCGCAGGAATTAGCCTACAATTTATTTCCTGCTATTCCTATTCACATGCCCTAAAGCAGAGTGGCCAACTCCAGGCCTCCAGGGCCAACAGGCCAGGTATTAGAGATATCCCTGCTTCAGCACAGGTGGCTCAATCAGTCCCAGCTTCAGCACAGGTGGCTCAATCAGTCCCAGCTTCAGCACGGGTGGCTCAGACTGTGCTGTGCTGAAGCAGGGATATCCTGAAAACCTGACCTGTTGGTGGCCCTTGAGGATTGGAGTTGGCCGCCTCGGCCCTAAAGAATCTTCACCAGTACTCAAACGGTTTCCATTTTGACTGCCGTTCAATGTTACTTTCTGAATTTCTTTGCCTTGTTTTAACCTTTCCCCCGCGTTCTTTTGGTCACAATATTGAACTTATCGGGTTTCATTTTGACGTGGCTGAGAGTCTTCTCACGCTGTGGGCTGAAGAAGCCGCTTGTCCCTTGTTTGGCTATGTGATGAATTGTGGGAAAATGTCAGACTACGCCAGTATGTTACAGAGGGGCGCGTCTGCAAAACGTTTGCATCAGTTTTGCGGATCTCGCTGCACCGGCTTATACTTGAATGATCAAATAGATTTAACCCATTAATCACGTCACTGTCATTAAGTCACTTTGCTCCTACGTGGGACTGAGCCTTTAACCCATTAACCACGTTCCAGTCATTAGGTCACTTTGCCCCTACATAGGACTGACCCTTTAACCCTTTAAACACGTCCCTGTCATTAGGTCACTTTGCTCCTACATGGGACTGACCCTTTAACCCTTTAAACACGTCCCTGTCATTAGGTCACTTTGCTCCTACATGGGACTGACCCTTTAACCCATCACTGTCAGTAGTGTGGCAAAAATGGGCGTAATCAGCGCATTAATAAAGGCAGTGTGCTCAGCTGGTTACCCCTATTTTGTATTGGGGATGAAAGGGTTAATTTTTCATGCACTGTACATGTCTTATTTTTCCCCTCTATGCATTGTTGTCCCCTTTTTGCAGACTAGTCTCTACCTGCAGTGCTGAATAACAGGAGCCATTCCATTAAGACAGCTAACGCAGGAACGGAGTGAACCAGCACCCTGATTTTTGGTGTGCAGCCTCAGTGTAACCCTACAAGCAGACACATATTAAAAATATAACTTTGTCATAAGTGAAACATATATTTTTGATAAAGTGCCTTTCTGTTGCAGTTTTAAAAGGCAGGATGCTATTTTTCTGCCTGCCTTTGTAATGCATTAAGGAACAAATGTTATGCATACATGAGGGGGGGGGCGTATTTCCCTTTCCAGCTTCAAAAGCCCCCTGGTGAGGCAACGCCTGTGGGTCTAGGGATGTGTGGCTTAAAGTGTCACTTAATCAGGATGTTTCTGAGTAGCAGGTCCTGTTACTCATACTAGGTTTTTCACACCTTGGGACCAAACTCCAGACGTTGCGTCCCCAGAAACTAGGCCCCTTTTTACTCCTCAGTGCTACCAGGCTGCTCACTGAGCATGCTCAGAGTTACCTGGGCTGGCTGTAGGATTTTGCCACGTTACAGGGCAGGCTCTGATAGGAGGAAGATAATTCCTTGCCAATGGGATGAGGCTAATGAAAAACTCCACGGGCCCCTGTCCTTAAAGAGGCCTGTAACCCTCATTCCTGTGTGGTTGTTACCTGATTTCTTCAAGCGGATAAGATCTAAGTACAGCGGCTGCGATTCCATAACGCAAGGGGTTAAAAACATCGCAACAAGGAAACTAGCCCTGCTTCAGGATTTCGTTAGCCCTGGGGATTCCAGAACGAACCCCAAAGACCCAGAACTAAATTTTTACATTTCAAGGAAATAGCGGCCTGGCATCTTGCGCCCCTTTGCAAACGGACTGCAATTTAAAGGGACATTATTTCTGTGCTTTTCGTTCACTGGACAATTTATCCTGTTCCCTATCCCAGAAAGTGTAATTATTACGTGTATTCTGCAGTTGACGTGTATTTGCCTATGAAGGGAATAAATCTCAGTTTATTTTGCTCAACTTGTTCTGCTCAATTGGGATCCACAAAATATAAATTTGTTAATAAGTGCATCCATCGTGACAATTGGGTCACTTTGCTTTTACGTGGGACACTGACCCTTTAACCCATTAAACAAGTCCCTGTCATTAGGTCACTTTGCTCCTACGTGGGACTGACGTAGCCAGTAATTGAGCCACCTGTGCTGAAGTAGGGATAGTTGTCGAACAGGACGAGGGAGCGGGATACGTAATATGTGAGAAAATCAGTAAGAGAGAAATATATAGGGTGGTTTTGCTGATAAAAAATGTAGAGACCGTGATATGAATCTTCAAACATTATACTCACATAGATATGAGTAAATAGAGCAGATCACACTCAAAGCTCAGGTGTGCAGGCAGGATCCAGTGTGGTCTAAGATTACATCATAGGTAGGACGCTGTGTGTGTATACTTACAGTAAAAGAGAGAGAGACAGCATAGCGCAGACAATCCAAACTCAATTTAATAAAGTATTACTTAAAAAATAATCCCTCCAAAAAGTGCGCACTTACAAATAGTGCAGAATAAAAGGGCTCATAAAATCAGGAATCCTGACGAAGCTTGCTCTATCAAGCGAAACGCGTTGAATCCAGGAGGAGAGTGGAAGGAGTGACACCGAGTCAGAGAGAGCCCCGTGGAGAGCAGTTGCTGTTTCCAGGCGGCCGCAATAGGAAGCAGCACCAGCCCGACATAGGTGTTCATCTGATCCAGCGGTGCGCAAACTGGGGGCGCGGGGTTTACAGAGGCCCCGCGCGCTTCCCAAAGGCACTTACATTAAGGGCCGGGGAAGCGGCGAAGGCCTCTGTAAACTGCATGTAAATTTCTCGCTTTCCGCCGTACGGTGGCGACCCTCTCCCTTGGTCCCAGAGCCTCCCAGGAGGACACCCTACGATATCTAGTGCGCTGTTCAGGAAACTCAGACGTCTGGAGAGAAGCAAGTAATGAGACGCATGCAAGATCTTTCTCAGTCACTTCTCTGCTTTAGTATGGAACACAGCTACTTTATATACGTAGCTAGTTCAGGGGGTAGTCTTTTGAATGCATACAGTATGTCCTTTTAACACAGGACTTCACACAATACATGGCATTTGATTAGATAGCAGTTACTTGTCATTACTGGGTTAATTTCCTTTCATCCTTGGCCTTAAGGGCAGTTTCCTGCCTATCGTAAAAGATAATAAAAGAATGTGTTTACTTTCATCTACATAGCAGCCACAAGCAATTCTTTGCAGAAAAACAATGGTCATTGACAAATACTTTCGGTTCCTGATTATATATATATATACTGTATCTGTGACACACCTTTTATACCAAAATGCCTGTTTAGAATAAAATGGAGGACCTACTGTTATATTTATTAACACTACCCCTTCTGGTAACTGCCGTTGTAAATTATTACTACAAACTACTATTCCAGCAGAAACTACATGCTGCAAAATTCATTATTTTTATACGTGCATATAAAAATGGGTTACATACAAAATGGAGACCTACCCCTTATATATACATTAACACTGCACTTACCGTGGTTCAGCCGGCATCTGGAGACGCGTCTCCATGGCAACGTGGCGTCAAATGACGCCGCGGAGTCATGTGACATCGCGTTGCTATGGCAACGTGATGTCATGATGCCCAGGCACTGGGAACCACGGTAAGGAGGGAGGGGGGAGCGCGGAGAGCAGGACAGCCGGCAGGGGGGCGCAGGGGGGAAAGATTGCGCTCCCCTGATCTAATCCATGCGAGAGGGGCGATGAGATCGCCTTTGCTCCACGATTGATTTTATGAGCCCTTTTATTCTGCACTAATTATAAGTGCGCACTTTAGAGGATTATTTGTAACTAATACTTTATTAAATTGAGTTCGGATAGTCTGCGCTATGCTGTCTCCCTGACTCCTACTGTAAGTATACCCACACAGCGTCCTACCTAAGGCTGACGCTGAGCCCCTGCAGACACAATGATAGCGGCTTTTGCAGGGGCTCGCACACGCTTCCGCAGGCGTAGCCGACAATTTTTTTTAGTTTAAGCTCTCACGGGAGCGCAGGGCCGGTCACGTGAGCGGTTCACCCAATGAGGGCAGCTCCGTGACGTGACTGGCCCGCCCCCAGACGGCGCGTGTAGCAAGGCCAGGGAAAGCACCCTCAGTGCGCCTCCGCACGGCTGGAGTCTTTATGGACTAAGATGTCATCTAAGGCCGCGCTATAGTGCCGGCGACGCGACGTCAGACTGCGGTCGCTGGAAATATCAAATTGAGATGACTTCCAGTGATTGCGACCAAGCCGTCGCTCCGTCCTTACTATAAGCGCACGCGACAGCGGCAATGCATTGTTTTGACGCGACGTAGCGTCGCTGTCACCGCAACTATAAGCGCAGCCTGAGGCCACTGGATCCTGCCTGCACACCTGAGCTTTGAGTGTGATCTGCTCTATTTACTCAGATCTATGCGAGTATAATGTTTGAAGATTAATGTCACGGTCTCTACATTTGTTATCAGCAAAACCACCCTATATATTTCTTTCTCCGATTCACTAAGCGCCGTTAATTTGCACTGAAATGGGTTACATCGCTCGGGCGCAAAGGGGTGAAGCCAAAAGCCATATTCACTAAGGGTGTTTGGCGCGTTTTCGGCCTGCCTTGCCAAAAAGGGCCATATCGCGCGAGCACCTTCTTCGCCCCCTGATATCGCGCTTAAAGTTAGAAAGCACGATAACTGATATAAACAAAGCAGCCTGTAAGAACTGCATGGAGACGCTGATTGGCTGAAGCAAAGTCTCTGTCACATGGTCTACCAGAGCCAATCAGAGTTGGGATTGAGTTCCCACGCTCTGATTGGCTACCGGCCATGTTTGTTTGGGTGACGTCATCTTAAAGGCAAATGAAGCACAGCCATTCTGATTGGCTGGCGTCATTGCCTTTAAATGACGTCACCAATTTTTTTTGTTTTCGGAAAAATCACATGTAACCATATGACAAAAATGTGACTGTAAGGCTCCGCGCTGCGGGTATACCCGCGTCCAGCGCATCCTTACCTTTTTCTCAAGCCATTCCCTGCTCCTGGCTGCTTTCCCTGCACCTCCTGGGCGCGCGCTCACCCAAGCCGCCATTGGTTGGCACCAGGCACCTGACTCCGCCTCCGCTGACGTGGCACATGCTCCTTGCGTGTCGCCGCTCGGGTCCCGTCAGCTCCGCCTCCCCGCTTCTCCCTCCTTACCTGACCCTTCCCCTGTCTGTTCCTCTGCTCCTCCCCTTCTTCTCTCCGCTCCTGGATCCTCCGGTGCACCTTCCCTATGCTCCGCCTCCTCGGACGTCACGCACATGCCCGGCACGCCTCTTCCCCATCTGCCTTGTCCTCCTTCCCTTTCTGTCCCTTCCCTTGTCCCTCCCTCCAATCCTCCCCTCACTCCCATTGGTTTCAAACTTCCTCACTCTGCTCTCCTATTAGGTTCCTCTTCGGGCCGCTCCTCCGTCACTCCCCTTTCTCTGATTGGTCCCAGCCCCCTATATAATCCCTCTTCTCCATTTCCTCTTTGCTCTGCATAGCTTCTGCACCTTGGGGCTGTCTGCTGTTGCCTGGCCTCGCTTGTCTTTTCAGTGCTGCTCCTGTCCCTGGAATCTTTGCTGACCTCCCTGGATTTGACCTTTGCTTTGAACTCTACTAGCTGCTCTCTGGAACCCTTTGGACCTTTCTTTGGACTTCTACGCTGCAGACCTCTACAACCCTTGGACACGGCACACGGACAAACTACTACCCTGCTCTCTCCACTCCATGACCCAGGCTTACGGACAATCGATTACGCTGCCCTCTCCAACCCTCGACCCTTGGCATACAAACTTAACCCTTCTACGCCGGAGCTCAAGTACGGTATCATTTATATTCTGTTACCCGGACCACCTACGCTACTACCACACTCCGGCCGTGCCCCCGTTTGCTGCTAGGTGTGTGGTTTACCCTTTCCACCTCAGTCCCGGGGTCTTGTCTGGCTTGTGGGCAGGCCGAGCGTTACAGTGACGTCATAGGCCTATAAAAGCCTATGTCGTCTCATTTTGAAGCCAGATGCCGAGGAGGAAGGACCTCCGGAACAAGAAGAAGACCAGGGCGTGGCAGATGAAGAAAAGAAGACCCGGAACAAGACAGATGAAGACGGAGAAGATACAGATGAAGACCCCTGCTGTGGATTACAAATAGAAGAAAGAAGACACAGACACTTTTGGATTGTAATGGTTAATTTTTTTATGGTTACCTGGTTCCTGTTGTTGGATTATTTCTTCGACACATCCGGTTCAACGGGATTCGGTGAGTCGTCATCTAATGGTAAGTAAACCAAAGAAATGTATGTTATGTTACTTTTACAGGTTTCTTTGCTTTTTTTTCATGTCATCCATTTTTTTTGTATGTCCATTTATTGGCCCTGAATTTATGTCTGTCACTGGACATACACACGTACAGGCACAGTCACTGGATGTATTGTATGTTTATTTTTAATGTTATTAAATTGTTTTTTATGCTCTTTTATTGCACCTGTATGTATTTATGTATGTCAACTATAGATGGACATACATACAGGTATAATAAAAACTTGTTTGCATAATGTTTGCTTGCCTTGTTTTCATGTTTTTTTAATTGGAATTTGCTGCTTTGTGTAAAAATGTGTTTGTAATGTACATGCTATTTTTTCTAAGGTTATAATAGATTATTTATTTCGCTTAATTTTGGAAGTTAGATTTAGTCACATGGTGGTTACTTTGAAATAGATTATTTTTCAAAATGGTTTGTTTTTAGGACTTGAACTGTGTAATTGATTTTGATTGTAATTGACTTGAGATTGGATTAATTAATTGATGGTAATTTAATAGGCCTATAAAAGCCTATGTCGTCTCATTTTGAAGCCAGATGCCGAGGAGGAAGGACCTCCGGAACAAGAAGAAGACCAGGGCGTGGCAGATGAAGAAAAGAAGACCCGGAACAAGACAGATGAAGACGGAGAAGATACAGATGAAGACCCCCGCTGTGGATTACAAATAGAAGAAAGAAGACACAGACACTTTTGGATTGTAATGGTTAATTTTTTTATGGTTACCTGGTTCCTGTTGTTGGATTATTTCTTCGACACATCCGGTTCAACGGGATTCGGTGAGTCGTCATCTAATGGTAAGTAAACCAAAGAAATGTATGTTATGTTACTTTTACAGGTTTCTTTGCTTTTTTTTCATGTCATCCATTTTTTTTGTATGTCCATTTATTGGCCCTGAATTTATGTCTGTCACTGGACATACACACGTACAGGCACAGTCACTGGATGTATTGTATGTTTATTTTTAATGTTATTAAATTGTTTTTTATGCTCTTTTATTGCACCTGTATGTATTTATGTATGTCAACTATAGATGGACATACATACAGGTATAATAAAAACTTGTTTGCATAATGTTTGCTTGCCTTGTTTTCATGTTTTTTTAATTGGAATTTGCTGCTTTGTGTAAAAATGTGTTTGTAATGTACATGCTATTTTTTCTAAGGTTATAATAGATTATTTATTTGGCTTAATTTTGGAAGTTAGATTTAGTCACATGGTGGTTACTTTGAAATAGATTATTTTTCAGAATGGTTTGTTTTTAGGACTTGAACTGTGTAATTGATTTTGATTGTAATTGACTTGAGATTGGATTAATTAATTGATGGTAATTTAATTCTGTTGATTTGCTTTGTTTGTATTTAATGATTGGTTTGTACAGTATCTTGTTTGGAATAGTTTGATTTTGACCATTGCTTGGCAAAGTATACATGATGCACAGATTAATAGTATCATGTACACATTGTCAAATTGAGTGTTTATATTAGCATTTCTTAATTATTGATTTGGCTTGGTGCTGTTTGATATTTGGAGATATTTGTATTTCGGCATGTATATCCTTAACCATTTATTTGGATATTGGTTAATCATGCATATATATATATATATATATATATATATATATATATATATATATGTATGTGTATATATACACATACATACATACATACATACATAATGAAGCCACTGTACACATAAATGGGTGAAGGGTGGGTATCGGGTCAGGGTGGCTTAACCCCTTCACGACTGTAGCGGTTCATAACCGCTAAGGTGATTAAGGGGTTAGGGGACATTAGATTGGCTCTTTTTATTCTTGTGTATATTTTTCAGCACCCGAGTGTATGGGCGGTGATGAAGATGAGGATGGCCTTCATCGTGGGTGCCGGTCAAGGGTGAGTACAAAATGTATTTATTTTATTTGTGATTAATGTATATTTAATGGGCAAATGCATTATTATCCATATGTGGATAATAGTAATTTTGCCCATTACTGTAGTGTGTGTGTTAGGGGGGGGTTATAGTATTGTTTATTTTTTGGGGGCACAACATTGGTAGCGCAAGCCCGCGGACGCCCGCGGGGACCCCCGTAGTCCCGCAGGGACTCCCGCGGGGTCAGCCGGGGACATCCGCGGGCCTGTTGTATGGATCGTGTGCCTGCAAAAAGGTAAACAAAGATTTTTTTTCTAAGTCCAGCTCCTTTTGCGCCTGCCTTTAGCTGGCGCATTTGTCAGGTGCGTTTTTTAAGGCCGATTCACTTAGCGCTGCTTAGTGAATCCCCTGTACTGGCAAAAAGCAGCGCTATAGGCTGATCGTGCGCATTTTGCGCAGAGGGCTGAAAAAAGCCCCTTTAAGAGCGATAAAGCGCAGTTATCACTGCTTAGTGAATCTCACTGCAGCCTTATCGGGCTTAAAGGGTACTTTGCGCTCTTAAAGCCACTTAACGGAGCTTAGTGAATCGGCCCCAGTGTCTCCTGCTAATGTTCATTCACTTGCTCGTGGATTAAGTGTACTTTCACTACTCACCACCGGGGGTCACTATCCACCAACTATTTCATTGTTTTCTGCACACTTTGTTGTGGTTGGAGTTATAGCTTACTGCTTTAAGCGCCAGTCCTGTTGTTCTTTTGTGTTACTGAAGTAGGGATATCCTGAAAACCTGGCCTGTTGGCGGCCCTTGAGGACTTGGACACCCATTCTTTAACTCATTAAACACGTCACGGTTACTCAGTCACTTTGCTCCTATGTGGGTGTTGCACGGATAACACAAGTGCTGTGCACGTGGGTTTGTCCGAATATAGGCTTTTTATTTAGCCTCAAAAAACAAAACAAACACAGCTTATCTTCAGCGTGTAAACATAAAGCCTGGAGAAGCGCTTTGCCTTTTCCTAACAAGGCCAAGTCAAGTCCAGGATACACAAGAGCAAGCGTTCCAATATAAAGATACCTTATTGCGGGCTCCTCTCCCTCGCTCACACAGGAGCCCGAGCACTGACAGCTGCACACCTCTAATACACCCCGAGGAGCTGGGGGAGCACGATAAGCAAGTCAGCCTGAGATTTAACCTGTTCAGTGCTGCGCTCAACCTTTACACAAAGGTCTCCCATGCATACCAATCAGCTCGGGAATCCACCTTGTCACAGTGAGACTGACCCTTTAACCCATTAAACACGTCCCTGTCATTAGGTCACTTTGCCCCTACGTGGGACTGACCCTTTAACCCATTAAACACGTCCCTGTCATTAGGTCACTTTGCTCCTACGTGGGACTGACCCTTTAACCCATTAAACATGTCCCTGTCATTAGGTCACTTTGCCCCTACGTGGGACTGACCCTTTAACCCATTAAACACGTCCCTGTCATTAGGTCACTTTGCCCCTACGTGGGACTGACCCTTTAACCCATTAAACACGTCCCTGTCATTAGGTCACTTTGCCCCTACGTGGGACTGACCCTTTAACCCATTAAACACGTCCCTGTCATTAGGTCACTTTGCCCCTACGTGGGACTGACCCCTTAACCCATTAAACACGTCCCTGTCATTAGGTCACTTTGCCCCTACGTGGGACTGACCCTTTAACCCATTAAACACGTCCCTGTCATTAGGTCACTTTGCCCCTACGTGGGACTGACCCTTTAACCCATTAAACACGTCCCTGTCATTAGGTCACTTTGCTCCTACGTGAGACTGACCCTTTAACCCATTAAACACGTCCCTGTCATTAGGTCACTTTGCCCCTACGTGGGACTGACCCTTTAACCCATTAAACACGTCCCTGTCATTAGGTCACTTTGCCCCTACGTGGGACTGTCCCTTTAACCCATTAAACACGCCCCTGTCATTAGGTCACTTGGCCCCTACGTGCGACTGACCCTTTAACCCATTAAACACGTCCCTGTCATTAGGTCACTTTGCCCCTACGTGGGACTGACCCTTTAGCCCATTAAACACGTCCCTGTCATTAGGTCACTTTGCCCCTACGTGGGACTGACCCTTTAACCCATTAAACACGTCCCTGTCATTAGGTCACTTTGCTCCTACGTGGGACTGACCCTTTAACCCATTAACCACGTCCCTGTCATTAGGTCACTTTGCCCCTACGTGGGACTGTCCCTTTAACCCATTAAACACGTCCCTGTCATTAGGTCACTTTGCTCCTACGTGGGACTGACCCTTTAACCCATTAAACACGTCCCTGTCATTAGGTCACTTGGCCCCTACGTGGGACTGACCCTTTAACCCATTAAACACGTCCCTGTCATTAGGTCACATTGCCCCTACGTGGGACTGACCCTTTAGCCCATTAAACACGTCCCTGTCATTAGGTCACTTTGCCCCTACGTGGGACTGACCCTTTAACCCATTAAACACGTCCCTGTCATTAGGTCACTTTGCTCCTACGTGGGACTGACCCTTTAACCCATTAAACACGTCCCTGTCATTAGGTCACTTTGCTCCTACGTGGAACTGACCCTTTAACCCATTAACCACGTCCCTGTCATTAGGTCACTTTGCCCCTACGTGGGACTGTCCCTTTAACCCATTAAACACGTCCCTGTCATTAGGTCACTTTGCTCCTACGTGGGACTGACCCTTTAACCCATTAAACACGTCCCTGTCATTAGGTCACTTTGCCCCTACGTGGGACTGACCCTTTAACCCATTAAACACGTCCCTGTCATTAGGTCACTTTGCTCCTACGTGGGACTGACCCTTTAACCCATTAAACACGTCCCTGTCATTAGGTCACTTTGCTCCTACGTGGAACTGACCCTTTAACCCATTAACCACGTCCCTGTCATTAGGTCACTTTGCCCCTACGTGGGACTGTCCCTTTAACCCATTAAACACGTCCCTGTCATTAGGTCACTTTGCTCCTACGTGGGACTGACCCTTTAACCCATTAAACACGTCCCTGTCATTAGGTCACTTGGCCCCTACGTGGGACTGACCCTTTAACCCATTAAACACGTCCCTGTCATTAGGTCACATTGCCCCTACGTGGGACTGACCCTTTAGCCCATTAAACACGTCCCTGTCATTAGGTCACTTTGCCCCTACGTGGGACTGACCCTTTAACCCATTAAACACGTCCCTGTCATTAGGTCACTTTGCTCCTACGTGGGACTGACCCTTTAACCCATTAAACACGTCCCTGTCATTAGGTCACTTTGCTCCTACGTGGAACTGACCCTTTAACCCATTAACCACGTCCCTGTCATTAGGTCACTTTGCCCCTACGTGGGACTGTCCCTTTAACCCATTAAACACGTCCCTGTCATTAGGTCACTTTGCTCCTACGTGGGACTGACCCTTTAACCCATTAAACACGTCCCTGTCATTAGGTCACTTGGCCCCTACGTGGGACTGACCCTTTAACCCATTAAACACGTCCCTGTCATTAGGTCACTTTGCCCCTACGTGGGATTGACCCTTTAGCCCATTAAACATGTCGCTGTCATTAGGTCACTTTGCTCCTACGTGGGACTGACCCTTTAACCCATTAAACACGTCCCTGTCATTAGGTCACTTTGCCCCTACGTGGGATTGACCCTTTAGCCCATTAAACATGTCCCTGTCATTAGGTCACTTTGCCCCTACGTGGGACTGACCCTTTAACCCATTAAACACGTCCCTGTCATTAGGTCACATTGGCCCTACGTGGGACTGACCCTTTAACCCATTAAACACGTCCCTGTCATTAGGTCACTTTGCTCCTACGTGGGACTGACCCTTTAACCCATTAAACACGTCCCTGTCATTCGGTGACACCGGTCCAGGCATTGCCCTCCGTACCCCAGGTTTAATGAAAGTGTTCACAGCGTCTCCCAGCTGCAGCACGTCTTTCCGGGGTTCTTTTTTTTTACTTCCCTTTGCTAATTCTGATGCTGTCCTCCTGTGTCACCAATGTGCCCCAAATTACAACCCCCCATCCCCTTTACTAATAAGAGACGCATTTGTACGGCCAAGAACCGCTGGCTTCATTTCAGCAAAAAGGCATTGGAGAAATAGTGTAAGGGCCGGAGCAGGATAAAGAACGGGTTTGTTCCAAATCCTATATCACATCCCAAGTCCGCTGGCTCTTTTATCCGTCCAGACAAAGGCTCACAGAGAAGCAGAGATCTCAGCCACGGGAAGCGCGCCGCTCATTGGCCGCCCGGCGGAGAAAGGTTGGAATGAGTTAGCATGTCAAAGGACTTACATCGCATTGAAATTCTTCACGTGTCCAATTAAATAAAACAACTCAGGCGGAAAAAAACCCGCAGTCAAAACATCTGAAACACATAGTCAGGCACCGGAGGGGAAACGGCTTCTTCTCCTGTCTAAGCCTGCGAACATATTTGCCGGGATCTGTCCTGCGTTATGGACCCCAAACCTTCGACTTCTCCGTAGAAACGTTTAGGAGAATATTGGGGGGGGGGGGTGGGGGTGGAGGGGGGTAATCCTACAAGGATAGCTATCCCCTGTGGGAAATACAGGTAAGTACACTCAATGTCTTTATTTATTTTTAAACAAAATATGTGTTGAAGATAATGAGTTTGTGTTGGATTTTGTTATCTGTGTGTCAACAATAGAGGCTGAATTGTGAAAATAATACATCTTGATAATAATGTTTTCCGGCACGGGAGAATTTTCTGCAGAACACAAAGCTCGCGTCTTTTGAAGCACTTTGTAAAGGACGCTCTGTTCAATAAAAGAAGGTTCTGTAGAACATGGGCACGCGACGCCAGTCCTCAAGAGCCACCAACAGGTCAGGCTTTCAGAACATTCAACGGAGCCACTGATTAAGTCAATTGCGCTGAAGCAGGGATATCCTGGTAACCTGACCTGTTGGTGGCCCTTGAGGACTGGAATTTGCTAGCAACGGAGCCACTCGTGCTGAAGCAGGGATATCCTGAAAACCTGACCTGTCGGGGAGTTTTGGGGGCTGGAGGTGAGCACCCCTGTTCTATAGAATGTTCTGTACAATGTAGCAGTTACAAAGTACTGTATGTTCTAAACGCGGCTTTGTACCGTCTGGGGAAGTCTGCACGACGCATCTTTTACACTCAAATATTGTTCTGCGCATTCTATACGGTAATCCAGAACGTTTGTGTGTTTGTCCGGCTATGCAAATCCCCACGCTTAGTTCTAGAGCCACCAACCGTGTCATGCTATCTAATCGGAGAAATAGTGACATTTGGGTGGCATGTTTTTAGGTGAGCTATATTTAGGTGAGCTATATTTAGGTGAGCTATATTTAGGTGAGCTATATTTAGGTGAGCTATATTTAGGTGAGCTATATTTAGGTGAGCTATATTTAGGTGAGCTATATTTAGGTGAGCTATATTTGAGGTGAGCTATATTTAGGTGAGCTATATTTAGGTGAGCTATATTTAGGTGAGCTATATTTAGGTGAGCTATATTTAGGTGAGCTATATTTAGGTGAGCTATATTTAGGTGAGCTATATTTAGGTGAGCTATATTTAGGTGAGCTATATTTAGGTGAGCTATATTTAGGTGAGCTATATTTAGGTGAGCTATATTTAAGTGAGCTATATTTAGGTGAGCTATTCTTGTATAAACTTACCTCTGGGATACTTTTTTTAAATTCCTTCTCTTCACCTGTTTCTCACTTTGAGGAACCTAAGTTACATTTGTTTCCACCCTTTTTTTGTGTGGCTTGACATGGAGGATTTTGCTTAGAAGGAATCGGTTAACATAATAATAATAATAATAATAATAATAATAATAATAATAATAATAATAACAATAATAACTTTATTTCATATTGTGCTTTTCTCCCAATGGGACTCAAAGCGTCACAGTTACAGTACAGCACGTGATGTGCAGCACACAGGAATGTTACCGGCACAAGTCTCTGCCCAGATGAGTCTCTGCCTGAGGCACAGGGAGAGGAAAAGTGACTTGCCCAAGGTTACAAGGAGTCCTGGAATTGAACCCCAGCTTCACACTCGGTGTTGTTTATAGAGTCAGTGCCTTTACTCACTGAGCCGCTCCTTCCACTGAGGCTGCAGGTAGACATATTGCATTGGCACTAACCTTTCCCATTCCCAGAGGGATAAAAGGACACCCAGGGGCTTCGCAATCCGCAATATACCAACTCTCGGTAGGGCAGACCCAGAATTCTGTCGCTAATGGTGCAACATACTCAACCAATGGTCACTAGAATTGAAGTCTTAGTTGTCACTGACTAGAAGGAGCTCTAGGATCTGTAGGTGGTTACTCGGTACTACTGAACAGCCTTACAGACGTTACAAAAGACGCGGACTCACAGCTGACGTTACAAGGGTCAGCCCTTCATCCGGTAACGAAACTGATTAGGTCGATACGGGACCTAATAGTGACCATCAAGACCACTCATCTTTTTTAACCAGTGGTGCACACGACCACTAAGACCAATCGGATGAGGGCAGACGGGTGGCACATGCTATAAAAGTTCGCCCTCTGCGGCACCCCAAAACACGCTCATTTCTCATCTTTCTAATATTATGTTGACCCAACGTGATTTATTAGGAAGTGGCCGGTCCTTCATAACTCTAAACACTATTCCCAGGGATAGAAATGGTTAAAGACTCCTGCGATACTACCACCATCAGTTATTTAATCGGCCTCTGGAGCACTGCTCGGGTCACCTGTGAAAAAGTGTTCCTATGATGCGAAACGACTGTCGGGGGCCTAACTGATGTCATTATGTCAGTGTGTGAATCCCGGGCAGTCGGCCATACAGCAGGGAGTCTCCGGTTAGTAGCGCGGCCACCGGACTTCTTATGAATGACTGTGTCAAACTCTACAGCTACGTTCAGATTCTGTTTAGCATGATTTGATCAGGGTTTAGATTAGGGTTGTAGCTGTGTCGGGTGTTATATACAGTGGCAAGAAAGTTTGTGAACCCCAATGATAATTACGGAACTGCCATCGTTTTTCCATGATAACCTTCTTAAATCAAAACTAGTCTTTTCTTAAATATCCAATAGGGTTTATATTAACCAATTCCATGTCTTTTGAAACAAAATGATGTTTGAATTCGACAAACAATGAGTAATGAAGAGCCAGGGTGTGTGCAAAAGTAAATGAAACGCTGGATTTATCAGCTAAATGAAAGGAGATAATTAGAATCAGGTGTTTAAATAATTAGGTAGATCTTCAGGGGTGAGTTTGGAGATTAGAAATGTTGTGAGTTTGGTCTTCACCGTACAGGTGTCTAGAAACATGTCATGTAACGATCAAAATAAATATCTGAGGACCTCAGAAAAGCAGTTATTCATGCTTATCGGTCTGAAAATGGTTACAAAACCATTTCTAAGGATTTGCGGCTTAACCAGTCCACTGTCTGACAAATGGAGAAAGTTCAAGACCACCGACACTCTACCCAGGTGCGGTCGTCCTATCAAAATCTCTCCTAGAAAAAACTGGCACATCATCCTGGAAGTCACCCGAGTGAAACATCCAAGGATCTGCAGGCCACTCTCGCCTTGGCTAATGTGAGTGTTCATAACTCAACTATCAGAAAAAGACTGAGCAAGAATGGTGTTCATGGAAGGGTAGCCAGGAGGAAACGGCTCTGTAAAAAGAACATTGCGCAGTCTGACGTTTGCCAAAGAGTACATAGATGATCCACAAGACTTCTGGAACAATGTTCTCTGGACAAATGAGTCAAAGGTAGAACTTTTTGGCCTCAATGAAAAACGTTATGTTTGGCGGAAACCAAACACTGCGTTCGAACAGAAGAACCTCATCCCAAACGTCAAGCATGGTGGTGGGAGTGTGATGGTTTGGGGCGGCTTTGTTTCCTCAGGACCTGGACAGCTTGCCATCACTGACACAACCATGAATTCTGCACTGTATAAGAAAATTCTTTAGGAGAATGTCAGGCCATCCGTCCGTGAGCTGAAGCGAAAGTGGGTCATGCAGCAAGACAATGATCCTAAACATACAAGCACAAAAGAATGGCTGCAGAAGAAGACATTCCGCGTTGCAGAATGGCCTTGTCACAGCCCGGATCTAAACCCCATCCAAATGTTCTGGTAGGACCTGAAGCGAACTGTCCATGCAAGGAAGCCCTCAAATATCACTGAGTTTAAGCTGTTCTGTAAGGAGGGATGGGCCAAAATTCCTCAAATCCGACGTGAGAGACTGACCAGCAGTTACAGGGAACACGCAGTTGAAGTAATTGCTGCTCAAGGGGGCGCCACCCGGTACTGAATCTAAAGGTTCACATACTTTCTCACACACGGATATTGAATGTTTAATTATTTGTGGATAAAATTTTTTTTAAAGTATCATGTTTTTGTGCCATTTGTTTGATCAGGTTATCGTTATCTAATATTAGGACTTAAATTAAGATCTAATAACATTTTAGGTTTGAAATATGTGAAAATCCTAAGGGGTTCACAAACCTTTTCACCTTTTCTTGCCACTGTAAAATATCTATATATATATTTCTCAAACCGTTTTATGTGTGTCTGTTTGTCCTGTGTCTCCCTGTGTCTAGGGGCAATCACATTGGACCTTTGGCCCGTCACTCCGCCTCAGGCCAATGAGATGGCTCCCTTGACCCGCCCGCCCCCGCACACCTCTCATTGGCCTGAGGCGGAGTGACGGGCCAAAGGTCCAACACAGACACACACACACAGAGACACAGAGACACAGAGACACACCTCCCGCCCAGGTAAGTAACTAAACCGCCGCCTCCCCTTCCAGCGCACACCCCTGCCGCCGCCTCAAACCCCTGTGCCTCCCCTCCCAGCGCAAAACCCCGTGCCTCCCGCTGCCTCAAACCCCTGTGCCTCCCCTCCCAGCGCAAACCCCTGTGCCTCCCGCTGCCTCAAACCCCTGTGCCTCCCCTCCCAGCGCACACCTCTGCCGCCGGGGCCTCCAACCCCTGTGCCTCCCCTCCCAGCGCAAAACCCCTGTGCCTCCCGCTGCCTCAAACCCCTGCGCCTCCGCCCTCCCTTCCTGCATTGCCTCCAAGCTCACACCCCGGCCGCTAGAGTCAGCGGGGGAGCGGCCACACGGGAGCGAGCGCCCGGGACACAGCAGGGGAGCGGACAGCCGGCCGGGGGAGCGGCCACAACACGCTGCCTCCCGCCTCAGATCCGCGTGGGAGCGGGCGGACGGGTGAGGGAGTGGGCGGACAGGTGAGGGAGGGGCCGGACGCGTGCACGCGCCCCCGTCTGCAGACGTCCACAACAGACGGAAGGTTTCGGGGGGGAAAGGAAGGGACAGACGACCGGCAGACACTGGGGGAAGGGGGAGCAAGCAGCCACATGATACATTAATTATCACTTACCTCCACCTCCTGTCACCCCCCCTCCACCTCCCCTCCCCCCCTTCACTTCTCCCCCTTCACCTCCCCCCACCCCTTCCCCCCTTCCCCTTCTCCACCTCCCCCCTTCCCCTCCCCCACCTCCCCCCTTCCCCTCCCCCCACCTCCCCCTTTCTCCACTTCCCACCTTCCCCTCCTCCACCTCCCCCCTTCCCCTCCTCCACCTTCCCCTCCTCCACCTCCCCCTTCCCCTCCTCCACCTCCCCCCTTCCCCTCCTCCACCTCCACCTCCCCCCTTCCCAACCTCCACCTCCCCCCTCTCCCTACCTCCCCCCTTCCCCTTATCCACCTCCCCCCTTCCCCTCCACCCACCTCCCCCCTTCCCTTCCCCTTCTCCACCTCCCCCCTTCCCCTTCTCCACCTCCCCCCTTCCCCTCCTCCACCCTTCCCCTCCTCCCCCTCTTCCCCCCCCTTCCCCTCCTCCACCTCCACCCTTCCCCTCCTCATCCCCCTTCCCCTCCTCCACCTCCCCCCTCCCCCTCTTCCCCCCCCCTTCCACATCCCCCCTTCACCTCCCCTCCGCCCCCCCTTCACCTTCCATCCGCCCCCCTTCACCTCCCCTCTGCCCCCCCTTCACCTCCCCTCCGCCCCCCCTTCACCTCCCCTCTTCCCCCCCTTCACCTCCCCTCTTCCCCCCCTTCACCTCCCCTCTGCCCCCCCTTCACCTCCCCTCTGCCCCCCCTTCACCTCCCCTCCGCCCCCCCTTCACCTCCCCTCTGCCCCCCCTTCACCTCCCCTCACCACCCCCCACCTCCCCTCACCCCCCCTTCACCTGCCCTTCTGCCGTTCACCCCGCCCACACCCCTGCGGCACACAGCCGCCGCCTATTTGACTCTTACATCTTGTAAGTAGCCAATTCATTAGAGCCAAGTCAATTGAAGGCTTTTTTCACATTGTCATTTTTGCTGCATTAAACGTATTTTTGTTTCCTCCCCGTGCTCCCCGTGGATTTTGTGTGCTTTGAGGTTCTCATACAGCATTCACGATACTCGTGCTTTGAACCAGTGACAGCAAAGCTGTACCAGTCACGCTGGGCGCAGGGTAAGGACGCGCGTACAGTGTCCGTGCCCGCGCTAGTGAAAGTTGTATTTCGCTTTGCGGCGGAATCGCGGGTGACCAGGGCATTGATTGGTTCAGGGGCTGTCACATGAGGCGACAAACCCTGAAAAATCAAATATTCCCGGCTTCTAAAGATCCCATCGCCATGTCACCTCGTCGCGCTTACTATAAGCGCACGCGGCGGCGGCGGCAACAATGCATTTGTTTTCGGTTGTCGGCACTATAAGCGCGGCCTAAGGTCCGGTCTGTGGCGGGGGTCTCTCTCAGTCCCCATGGGCCCCCAAGCAGGCCAGCTTCTATGGATCCATTTATTGATTGATTGATTGATATGCCATTAAAGGCCATTTCTTTTCTCTTTTACACAGGGTATGAAGACGGGGGTCTCCCCTATAGAGGTCTGTATCTGCAGAAGACGGGGGTCTCCCCTATAGAGGTCTGTATCTGCAGAAGCCGGGGGTCTCCCCTATAGAGGTCTGTATCTGCAGAAGCCGGGGGTCTCCCCTATAGAGGTCTGTATCTGCAGAAGCCGGGGGGTCACTGGAGCTGAACTGAATGGGGATCTGCTCTTGAGACACCTGCTTCAGTTACCCTGCTTCAGCGCTCCATTCTCACTGAGTGACGCTGTTACAGCCTCTTACAGCGGTTACCCTGCTTCAGCGCTCCGTTCTCACCGAGTGACGCTGTTACAGCCTCTTATAGCGGTTACCCTGCTTCAGCGCTCCATTCTCACTGAGTGACGCTGTTACAGCCTCTTACAGCGGTTACCCTGCTTCAGCGCTCCATTCTCACTGAGTGACGCTGTTACAGCCTCTAATAGCGGTTACCCTGCTTCAGCGCTCCACTCTCACTGAGTGACCCACTCTCACTGAGTGATGCTGTTACAGCCTCTTATAGCGGTTACACTGCTTCAGCGCTCCATTCTCACTGAGTGACGCTGTTACAGCCTCTTATAGCGGTTACCCTGCTTCAGCGCTCCATTCTCACTGAGTGACGCTGTTACAGCCTCTTATAGCGGTTACCCTGCTTCAGCGCTCCACTCTCACTGAGTGACGCTGTTACAGCCTCTTATAGCGGTTACCCTGCTTCAGCGCTCCATTCTCACTGAGTGACGCTGTTACAGCCTCTTACAGCGGTTACACTGCTTCAGCGCTCCATTCTCACTGAGTGACGCTGTTACAGCCTCTTATAGCGGTTACCCTGCTTCAGTGCTCCACTCTCACTGAGTGACCCACTCTCACTGAGTGACGCTGTTACAGCCTCTTATAGCGGTTACCCTGCTTCAGTGCTCCGTTCTCACCGAGTGACGCTGTTACAGCCTCTTACAGCGGTTACCCTGCTTCAGCGCTCCATTCTCACCGAGTGACGCTGTTACAGCCTCTTACAGCGGTTACCCTGCTTCAGTGCTCCACTCTCACTGAGTGACGCTGTTACAGCCTCTTATAGCGGTTACCCTGCTTCAGTGCTCCACTCTCACTGAGTGAACCACTCTCACTGAGTGACGCTGTTACAGCCTCTTATAGCGGTTACCCTGCTTCAGTGCTCCACTCTCACTGAGTGACCCACTCTCACTGAGTGACGCTGTTACAGCCTCTTAAAGCGGTTACCCTGCTTCAGCGCTCCATTCTCACCGAGTGACGCTGTTACAGCCTCTTATAGCGGTTACCCTGCTTCAGCGCTCCGTTCTCACCGAGTGACGCTGTTACAGCCTCTTACAGCGGTTACCCTGCTTCAGCGCTCCGTTCTCACCGAGTGACGCTGTTACAGCCTCTTACAGCGGTTACCCTGCTTCAGCGCTCCATTCTCACCGAGTGACGCTGTTACAGCCTCTTATAGCGGTTACCCTGCTTCAGCGCTCCACTCTCACTGAGTGACCCACTCTCACTGAGTGACGCTGTTACAGCCTCTTAAAGCGGTTACCCTGCTTCAGCACTCCATTCTCACCGAGTGACGCTGTTACAGCCTCTTACAGCGGTTACCCTGCTTCAGCGCTCCATTCTCACCGAGTGACGCTGTTACAGCCTCTTACAGCGGTTACCCTGCTTCAGTGCTCCATTCTCACTGAGTGACGCTGTTACAGCCTCTTACAGCGGTTACCCTGCTTCAGCGCTCCGTTCTCACTGAGTGACGCTGTTACAGCCTCTTACAGCGGTTACCCTGCTTCAGCGCTCCATTCTCACTGAGTGACGCTGTTACAGCCTCTTACAGCGGTTACCCTGCTTCAGCGCTCCGTTCTCACCGGGTGACGCTGTTACAGCCTCTTACAGCGGTTACCCTGCGATGTCTCCGTGTTATGTCACTACTTCCGCGCCGTGATGTGCTCAATGCGCTGATCCGCCATGTATCTGGTTCTGCTCAACCTGATCAAGCCCCTTGCATTAGTTTATTGCTGTGTATATATGTACAGTGACGTGTGCGTTACATGTTTATATATGTACAGTGACGTGTGCGTTACATGTTTATATATGTACAGTGACATGTGGGTTACATGTGTATATATTTACAGTGACGTGTGGGTTACATGTGGATATATTTACAGTGACGTGTGGGTTACATGTGGATATAGTTACAGTGACATGTGCGTTACATGTTTATATATGTACAGTGACTTGTGGGTTACATGTGTATATATTTACAGTGACGTGTGGGTTACATGTGGATATATTTACAGTGACGTGTGGGTTACATGTGGATATATTTACAGTGACGTGTGGGTTACATGTGGATATATTTACAGTGACGTGTGGGTTACATGTGGATATATTTACAGTGACGTGTGGGTTACATGTGTATATATTTACAGTGACGTGTGGGTTACATGTGTATATATTTACAGTGACGTGTGGGTTACATGTGTATATATTTACAGTGACGTGTGCGTTACATGTGTATATATTTACAGTGACGTGTGGGTTACATGTGGATATATTTACAGTGACGTGTGGGTTACATGTGGATATAGCTACAGTGACGTGTGCGTTACATGTTTATATATGTACAGTGACTTGTGGGTTACATGTGTATATATTTACAGTGACGTGTGGGTTACATGTGGATATATTTACAGTGACGTGTGGGTTACATGTGGATATATTTACAGTGACGTGTGGGTTACATGTGGATATATTTACAGTGACGTGTGGGTTACATGTGGATATATTTACAGTGACGTGTGGGTTACATGTGTATATATTTACAGTGACGTGTGGGTTACATGTGTATATATTTACAGTGACGTGTGGGTTACATGTGTATATATTTACAGTGACGTGTGCGTTACATGTGTATATATTTACAGTGACGTGTGGGTTACATGTGGATATATTTACAGTGACGTGTGGGTTACATGTGGATATAGTTACAGTGACGTGTGCGTTACATGTTTATATATGTACAGTGACTTGTGGGTTACATGTGTATATATTTACAGTGACGTGTGGGTTACATGTGGATATATTTACAGTGACGTGTGGGTTACATGTGGATATATTTACAGTGACGTGTGGGTTACATGTGGATATATTTACAGTGACGTGTGGGTTACATGTGGATATATTTACAGTGACGTGTGGGTTACATGTGTATATATTTACAGTGACGTGTGGGTTACATGTGTATATATTTACAGTGACGTGTGGGTTACATGTGTATATATTTACAGTGACGTGTGGGTTACATGTGGATATATTTACAGTGACGTGTGGGTTACATGTGGATATATTTACAGTGACGTGTGGGTTACATGTGGATATATTTACAGTGACGTGTGGGTTACATGTGGATATATTTACAGTGACGTGTGGGTTACATGTGTATATATTTACAGTGACGTGTGGGTTACATGTGTATATATTTACAGTGACGTGTGGGTTACATGTGGATATATTTACAGTGACGTGTGGGTTACATGTGGATATATTTACAGTGACGTGTGGGTTACATGTGGATATATTTACAGTGACGTGTGGGTTACATGTGGATATATTTACAGTGACGTGTGGGTTACATGTGGATATAGTTACAGTGACGTGTGGGTTACATGTGGATATAGTTACAGTGACGTGTGGGTTACATGTGGATATAGTTACAGTGACGTGTGGGTTACATGTGTATATAGTTACAGTGACGTGTGGGTTACATGTGTATATATTTACAGTGACGTGTGGGTTACATGTGGATATAGTTACAGTGACGTGTGGGTTACATGTGTATATATTTACAGTGACGTGTGGGTTACATGTGTATATAGTTACAGTGACGTGTGGGTTACATGTGTATATATTTACAGTGACGTGTGGGTTACATGTGGATATAGTTACAGTGACGTGTGGGTTACATGTGGATATAGTTACAGTGACGTGTGGGTTACATGTGGATATATTTACAGTGACGTGTGGGTTACATGTGGATATAGTTACAGTGACGTGTGGGTTACATGTGGATATAGTTACAGTGACGTGTGGGTTACATGTGTATATATTTACAGTGACGTGTGGGTTACATGTGGATATATTTACAGTGACGTGTGGGTTACATGTGGATATATTTACAGTGACGTGTGGGTTACATGTGTATATATTTACAGTGACGTGTGGGTTACATGTGTATATATTTACAGTGACGTGTGGGTTACATGTGGATATATTTACAGTGACGTGTGGGTTACATGTGGATATATTTACAGTGACGTGTGGGTTACATGTGGATATATTTACAGTGACGTGTGGGTTACATGTCTATATATTTACAGTGACGTGTGGGTTACATGTGGATATAGTTACAGTGACGTGTGGGTTACATGTGGATATAGTTACAGTGACGTGTGGGTTACATGTGTATATATTTACAGTGACGTGTGGGTTACATGTGTATATAGTTACAGTGACGTGTGGGTTACATGTGGATATAGTTACAGTGACGTGTGGGTTACATGTGGATATAGTTACAGTGACGTGTGGGTTACATGTGTATATATTTACAGTGACGTGTGGGTTACATGTGGATATAGTTAAAGTGATGTGTGGGTTACATGTGTATATATTTACAGTGACATGTGGATTACATGTGTATATAGTTACAGTGACGTGTGGGTTACATGTGGATATAGTTACAGTGACGTGTGGGTTACATGTGTATATAGTTACAGTGACGTGTGGGTTACATGTGTATATATTTACAGTGATGTGTGGGTTACATGTGGATATAGTTACAGTGACGTGTGGGTTACATGTGTATATATTTACAGTGACGTGTGGGTTACATGTGGATATAGTTACAGTGACGTGTGGGTTACATGTGTATATAGTTACAGTGACGTGTGGGTTACATGTGTATATATTTACAGTGACGTGTGGGTTACATGTGGATATAGTTACAGTGACGTGTGGGTTACATGTGGATATAGTTACAGTGACGTGTGGGTTACATGTGGATATAGTTACAGTGACATGTGGGTTACATGTGGATATAGTTACAGTGACGTGTGGGTTACATGTGGATATAGTTACAGTGACGTGTGGGTTACATGTGGATATAGTTACAGTGACGTGTGGGTTACATGTGGATATAGTTACAGTGACGTGTGGGTTACATGTGGATATAGTTACAGTGACGTGTGGGTTACATGTGGATATAGTTACAGTGATGTGTGGGTTACATGTGGATATAGTTACAGTGACGTGTGGGTTACATGTGTATATAGTTACTGTGACGTGTGGGTTACATGTGTATATATTTACAGTGACGTGTGGGTTACATGTGGATATAGTTACAGTGACGTGTGGGTTACATGTGGATATAGTTACAGTGACGTGTGGGTTACATGTGAATATATTTTCAGTGACGTGTGGGTTACATGTGGATATAGTTACAGTGACGTGTGGGTTACATGTGGATATAGTTACAGTGACGTGTGGGTTACATGTGGATATAGTTACAGTGACGTGTGGGTTACATGTGTATATATTTACAGTGACGTGTGGGTTACATGTGTATATAGTTACAGTGACGTGTGGGTTACATGTGTATATATTTACAGTGACGTGTGGGTTACATGTGGATATAGTTACAGTGACGTGTGGGTTACATGTGGATATAGTTACAGTGACGTGTGGGTTACATGTGTATATAGTTACAGTGACGTGTGGGTTACATGTGTATATATTTACAGTGACGTGTGGGTTACATGTGGATATAGTTACAATGACGTGTGGGTTACATGTGGATATAGTTACAGTGAAGTGTGGGTTACATGTGGATATAGTTACAGTGACGTGTGGGTTACATGTGGATATAGTTACAGTGACGTGTGGGTTACATGTGTATATAGTTACAGTGACGTGTGGGTTACATGTGTATATATTTACAGTGACGTGTGGGTTACATGTGGATATAGTTACAGTGACGTGTGGGTTACATGTGGATATAGTTACAGTGACGTGTGGGTTACATGTGGATATAGTTACAGTGACGTGTGGGTTACATGTGGATATAGTTACAGTGACGTGTGGGTTACATGTGGATATAGTTACAGTGACGTGTGGGTTACATGTGGATATAGTTACAGTGACGTGTGGGTTACATGTGGATATAGTTACAGTGACGTGTGGGTTACATGTGGATATAGTTACAGTGACGTGTGGGTTACATGTGGATATAGTTACAGTGACGTGTGGGTTACATGTGTATATAGTTACTGTGACGTGTGGGTTACATGTGTATATATTTACAGTGACGTGTGGGTTACATGTGGATATAGTTACAGTGACGTGTGGGTTACATGTGGATATAGTTACAGTGACGTGTGGGTTACATGTGAATATATTTTCAGTGACGTGTGGGTTACATGTGGATATAGTTACAGTGACGTGTGGGTTACATGTGGATATAGTTACAGTGACGTGTGGGTTACATGTGGATATAGTTACAGTGACGTGTGGGTTACATGTGGATATAGTTACAGTGACGTGTGGGTTACATGTGGATATATTTAGAGTGACGTGTGGGTTACATGTGTATATAGTTACAGTGACGTGTGGGTTACATGTGGATATATTAACAGTGACGTGTGGATTACATGTGTATATATTTACAGTGACGTGTGGGTTACATGTGGATATATTTACAGTGACGTGTGGGTTACATGTGTATATAGTTACAGTGACGTGTGGGTTACATGTGGATATATTTACAGTGACGTGTGGATTACATGTGTATATATTTACAGTGATGTGTATATATTTTTTCTTTTCACTGCCTGTGTTGGTTTTCACGTTTAGGTTGGCTATATTTGCATTACCTTACTATATAGTTACAGTGACGTGTGGGTTACATGTGTATATATTTACAGTGACGTGTGGGTTACATGTGGATATAGTTACAGTGACGTGTGGGTTACATGTGGATATAGTTACAGTGACGTGTGGGTTACATGTGGATATAGTTACAGTGACGTGTGGGTTACATGTGGATATATTTAGAGTGACGTGTGGGTTACATGTGTATATAGTTACAGTGACGTGTGGGTTACATGTGGATATATTAACAGTGACGTGTGGATTACATGTGTATATATTTACAGTGACGTGTGGGTTACATGTGGATATATTTACAGTGACGTGTGGGTTACATGTGTATATAGTTACAGTGACGTGTGGGTTACATGTGGATATATTTACAGTGACGTGTGGATTACATGTGTATATATTTACAGTGACGTGTATATATTTTTTCTTTTCACTGCCTGTGTTGGTTTTCACGTTTAGGTTGGCTATATTTGCATAACCTTACCTCTCTGGGTTACTTGGTGGCTACGTTGCTAGGGAAGCTTTCTTCTACTTAGCAACAGTGCATGCAGTTTGGTGCCTTTTCTGCCTTGGGGAAGGTATATAAACTGCACTGTTTGTACATCGTTTTTGACTTAACTATCCCTCGACCCTTGGTGGGGGGTAGGGGGTGCACCCTAACCCCCCCCATCACCCCCTCTTAATTAATGACACACAGGTGGCTGGGAGAAACAGGTCGTAGCATTATACATGTAACGCCCCTCTTATTTACCTCATACTAGCACCTACTGCTGAGGCGGGGACCCGCGTTCTCCTTCAATATACAGACGCTCGCAGGCAGAAGTACTCACCCACCTACCAACAATGTCACAGGTGTTTGAATTACAAATAATGTGCGCACCTTTTATTTAAAAAAAAAATTCAAACGAACTATTTTTATTCAAAGCTACAAAGCTGAAAGGGTTAAACCGAACCCTGTTATATGCAGAAGAGGTTAATGCAGCTCAAGCAATATCCTACGTGTGTCTTTTTAATAAATCAGTTCTGTACTATGAGAAAATACTTGTAGTATTTAAAAAATAATAATTTTTTAAAAATGTTTTAAAGACATTTTTAATGTTTGTAATGTAGGAAGCATTTCCAAAGTCACACCCCCTTCCCCTTCCCCTCCTGAGCCCGCCCCCTCTCTAGCAGTGCACCAATTGTATCTAGTAACTGCCCAGTCACCTAATATTGCTGGACTACATTGCCCACAATGCTGTGCAAGAAGTGAGTTAAATAACCCGAACAAGCGATCGATTACAGGAGAACGGATGGATCTGCAGCTTAGCTAATCCCTTGTCAGTGTGCAAATTGTATTGATGCGCATATTGAATAGAAAAAAAAATATATATATTTTTTCAAAACGGCAGCTTGAACTGCAGCTTTAAATGTCAGCAAAAGGGGGAAGTGAAAATACTGGTTGCATAAGTAGGCAGCCCCTTAAGTCAGTACTTGGTGGGAGCCCCTTTTGAAGCAATTACAGCTATGTGTCTTTCTGGATCGCTCCCTACTCGTTTTGCACAGTAGGATGGGGATATTTGTGTCTGTTTTTCACGGGAAAATGGACCCGGTGCTGATAAGTTTGTTCGGGAACGTCGATGGACGGCAATCTTCAAGTCTCGCCATAAATGTTCCATTGGGTTCTTTACTCAAGAACCTTCATTCTCTTCTTGTTCCACCCCCCAGTGTGGCTTTGTGTTTCGGGTCATTGTCCTGCTTAAATGTGAATTCTCTCCCCAGTGTCAGTGTTTGGGCTGAACTCACACAGGTTTTCCTCGTGGATTCGCCTGTACTGTGCACCATCCATCCTCCCCTCTATCCTGACGCGCTTCGAGTCCCTGCGGAAGAGAAGCGTCCCCAGAACATGATGTTTCCACCGCCATGCCTGACAGTCGGGACAGTGGTGACTGGGTGATGTGCCGTCTTGATTGCACCAGACGAAACGCTTGGAATTTAGACCAAAAAGCATAAAGATGGTACTGCAGACGTGGGGAAAGGTTGTGTGGTCAGGCGAGACAAAATGTAACTTTTTCGTCTAAATTCCAAGCTGTTCAATTTGTGGTTAATGGTAATTTAATATTTTTTATTAATCCCAAATTTGAGGAGGAAAGAGGCGCATTGCATAGTCAGCCCTCTGATTGTTACATTACCAAATTACACAATAAATAGGTTGGTGACCTGTATATTTCATCATTTGCTAAAGTTAGGTGCTTTGGGGCTAATCATTTGCAAAGTCTGGGACATGATCTATAAATGAAACGTAATGTTAGTTCCAGTTGGGAGCAGCCTGTAACCTGTAAGTACGCGGACCCCTTCTAACAGTTATTACTGTGTATCCGCTTCTTGTACCTTCCGGGGCTACTAAGGGAAGCGACAGACAGGGAAAAGGGACAGTTACAGCAAGTGACAGAAATAATATTCAGAATAAATACCACGCAGAGCGATATAATAACACGCAGAGAGATATAATAATACGCAGAAAGATAATAACACGCAGAGAGATATAATAACACGCAGAGCGATATAATAACGCGCAGAGATATATAATAACACGCAGAGAGATATAATAACACGCAGAGAGATATAATAACACGCAGAGATATAATAACGCGCAGAGATATAATAACACGCAGAGCGATATAATAACACGCAGAGCGATATAATAACACGCAGAGAGATATAATAACACGCAGAGAGATATAATAACACGCAGAGCGGTATAATAATACGCAGAGATATAATAACATGCAGAGAGATATAATAACACGCAGAGATATAATAACACTCAGAGCGATATAATAACACGCAGAGAGATATAACACGCAGATAGATATAATAACACACAGAGAGATATAATAACACGCAGAGCGATATAATAACACGCAGAGAGATATAACACGCAGAGAGATATAATAACACACAGAGAGATATAATAACACGCAGAGAGATATAATAACACGCAGAGAGATATAATAACACGCAGAGAGATATAATAACACGCAGAGAGATATAATACCACGCAGAGCGATATAATAACACGCAGAGAGATATAATAACACGCAGAGAGATATAATAACATGCAGAGAGATATAATAACACGCAGAGATATAATAACACGCAGAGATATAATAACACGCAGAGCGATATAATAACACGCAGAGAGATATAATAACATGCAGAGAGATATAATAACACGCAGAGCGATATAATAACACGCAGAGAGATATAATAACATGCAGAGAGATATAATAACACGCAGAGAGATATAATAACGCGCAGAGAGATATAATAACACGCAGAGAGATATAATAACATGCAGAGAGATATAATAACACGCAGAGAGATATAATAACGCGCAGAGAGATATAATACCACGCAGAGAGATATAATAACATGCAGAGATATAATAACACGCAGAGCGATATAATAACGCGCAGAGAGATATAATAACACGCAGAGAGATATAATAACGCGCAGAGAGATATAATAACACGCAGAGAGATATAATAACATGCAGAGAGATATAATAACACGCAGAGAGATATAATAACACGCAGAGAGATATAATAAAACGCAGAGAGATATATTAACACGCAGAGAGATATAATAACACGCAGAGAGATATAATAACACGCAGAGCGATATAATAACACGGAGAGAGATATAATAACATGCAGAGAGATATAATAACACGCAGAGAGATATAATAACATGCAGAGATATATAATAACACGCAGAGATATAATAACACGCAGAGATATAATAACACGCAGAGAGATATAATAACACGCAGAGAGATATAATAACACGCAGAGAGATATAATAACACGCAGAGTGATATAATAACACGCAGAGATATAATAACACGCAGAGAGATATAATATGCAGAGAGATATAATAACACGCAGAGAGATATAATAACATGCAGAGGTATAATAACACGCTGAGATATAATAACACGTAGAGATATAATAACATGCAGAGATATAATAACACGCAGAGATATAATAACACGCAGAGAGATATAATAACACGCAGAGAGATATAATAACACGCAGAGATATAATAACACGCAGAGAGATATAATATGCAGAGAGATATAATAACACGCAGAGAGATATAATAACATGCAGAGGTATAATAACACGCTGAGATATAATAACACGCAGAGATATAATAACATGCAGAGATATATAATAACACGCAGAGATATAATAACACGCAGAGATATAATAACACGCAGAGAGATATAATAACACACAGAGATATAATAACACGCAGAGATATAATAACATGCAGAGAGATATAATAACATGCAGAGAGATATAATAACACGCAGAGATATAATAACACGCAGAGAGATATAATAACACACAGAGATATAATAACACGCAGAGATATAATAACACGCAGAGAGATATAATAACACGCAGAGATATAATAACACGCAGAGAGATATAATAACACGCAGAGATATAATAACGCGCAGAGAGATATAATAACATGCAGAGAGATATAATAACACGCAGAGATATAATAACATGCAGAGAGATATAATAACACACAGAGATATAATAACACGCAGAGATATAATAACACGCAGAGAGATATAATAACACGCAGAGATATAATAACACGCAGAGAGATATAATAACACGCAGAGATATAATAACATGCAGAGAGATATAATAACACGCAGAGATATAGTAACACGCAGAGAGATATAATAACACGCAGAGAGATAATAACACGCAGAGAGATATAATAATACGCAGAGAGATATAATAATACGCAGAAAGATAATAACACGCAGAGAGATATAATAACACGCAGAGAGATATAACACGCAGAGAGATATAACACGCAGAGAGATAATAACACGCAGAGAGATATAATAACACGCAGAGAGATATAATAACACCCAGAGAGATATAATAGCATGCAAAGTTATAATAGCACGCAGAGAGATATAATAACACGCAGAGAGATATAATAACACGCAGAGAGATATAATAGCATGCAGAGTTATAATAGCACGCAGAGAGATATAATAACATGCTGAGAGAGAGTGAGAGATAATAACGCAGAGCGATATAATAATACGCAGAGCGATGTAATAACACGCAGAGAGATATACTAACACGCAGAGATATATACTAACACGCAGAGCGATGTAATAACACGCAGAGCGATATAATAACACGCAGAGCGATATAATAACACGCAGAGCAATATAATAACACGCAGAGCTATATAATAGCACACAAAGCAATATAATAACATGCAGAGAGATATAATAACATGCAGAGCGATATAATAATACGCAGAGATATAATAACACACAGAGATATAATAACATAATAACACGCAGAGCGATATAATAACACGAAGAGAGATATAATAACACGCAGAGAGATATAATAACACACAGAGAGATATAATAACACACAGAGATATAATAACATAATAACACGCAGAGTGATATAATAACATGCAGAAAGATATAATAACACGCAGAGAGATATAATAACACGCAGAGAGATATAATAACACGCAGAGCGATAAAATAACACGCAGAGAGATATAATAACACGCATAGCGATGTAATAACACACAAAGAGATATAATAACACGCAGAGATATAATAACACACAGAGATATAATAACACGCAGAGAGTTATAATAACACGCAGAGAGATATAATAACACGCAGAGAGATATAATAACACACAGAGATATAATAACATAATAACACGCAGAGTGATATAATAACATGCAGAGAGATATAATAACACGCAGAGAGATATAATAACACGCAGAGAGATATAATAACACGCAGAGAGATATAATAACACGCAGAGAGATATAATAACACGCAGAGCGATAAAATAACACGCAGAGAGATATAATAACACGCATAGCGATATAATAACACACAAAGAGATATAATAACACGCAGAGATATAATAACACACAGAGATATAATAACACGCAGAGATATAACACGCAGAGATATAATAATACGCATAGATATAATAACACAGAGAGATATAATAACATGCAGAGCGATATAATAACACGCAGAGATAGATAACACACAGAGATATAATAACATGCAGAGATAGATAACACGCACAGATATAATAACATGCAGAGATAGATAATAACACAGAGATATAATAACATGCAGAGCAGTATAATAACACAGAGATAGCATTGTGACAGTAGGGATAAATATGGCTGTTAATACAGATCAAGCCTGTCAATAATACTAATACACACGTGTGTGTGTATTATATATATATATATATATATATATATATATATATATATATATATATATACAGAGAGAGAGAGACCGACAGAGATCGACAGAGACATATGGTAACCAGAGGGATCCTGATGACAAAGAGACAGCACACGGCAGCATTCATCAAAAAACAAAGTGTATTATCAACACAGGGCAGCCCGGTTACCATATGCCTACCTGTACATGTCATTTATGGGACGAGCACCTGCCTCCATTGTGAAAACCGTGAGTTCGAAGTACCACGCCATTAACTATATATATATATAGAAACCCTGTCTTCCCATAAGAGAAGGCACAAAAGCAGTAACACTCAGATATAGCAAAAAAACATGTATTAGCAATGACAACACAGCACGGGTTTATAGTGTGCTGTTTTGTGACTGCTAATACAGTACATGTCTTTTTGCTTTATCTGAGTGTTGCTGCTTTTGTGCCTTCTCTTATGGGAAGACAGGGTTTCTATATTGATTTCTATGGAGCATGCACCTTGACTTTACATTTGTTGCTTGGAGTGCTGGCTGCTGCTTTTTGTTATATATATATATATATGTGTGTGTGTGTCAATGGAAATATTCCTGTATGCTCATTTGCATGTCTTAGACAGGTCTGCAACCCCGCCTTTCACCATTATCACCCAGCATACAGCACTTCCACTGCAGCAAGGGATTCTGGGAAATGACATGCAAATGGACACACACTGTCACCTTTTGCTTAAGCTTGTTGCATGGTCACAGCTTTAAGCACAGCCAGGGTTAAGATGCATAGCCAGAAAACCCACCTACAGACAGCCGATATATATATATTTTTATATATACACTTAAAGGTATCAGTACCGTGTTAGCCGAGCTTCAATAATCAAAAAATAAATAGATGATACCGTTCTGTGGCTAACGAAATCCTTTTATTTGTGCGAGCTTTCGAGATACACTGATCTCTTCTTCCGGCGATGTTACAATGAATGAAGCAAGCAAAAGGTATACTTAAAAACAGTGTCTCTTGGAATGTTATCTGTGCTGTTCCTTCCCCTGGTGTGGATGTGTTTATGGCTAGAGGTGTCAAAAGGTTCCTGAAAGCAAGTGATGTAAGAGTGTGTGCGTGTGTGTGTGTGTATCTGTGTGAATATAAATGAATGGAGAGCCCACAGTATATACAGTGCTTTACAAAAGGTGTGTGTGGAGTGGGAGTGGATATAAATGGTGTGGGTAGGTGTGGAAATGTGAGAGATTGTAGCACAACTAAAAGTGTGTGTGGATACTATGTGGTCCCTATAGGTATATAGGGTGGAAAAACAAGGAGTATTAGTATGTGTAAGAGACAGCTGTGTGTGCATACATATAGCACAGTATGTACAGACATGGTCTATAGCGCTCATGGGAAGAGAGTTCACTTGTGTCAGTAATGACTCATAAAATTTCGATCTCTGTTTAGGCCACCGCTAAGTGTCCCGAACAGTTGCATAAATTTGTATTCATGCAACCATCTCTCTTTTGGTGTTTTAAGATTACCTTTGAGTATGGCAACCCTCAGATCGTTCAGCTTATTGCCAGAGTCAGAGAAATGTTCGCCAACAGGACTGTCTCTTGTCCGCGTGTGATGCTGTGGCGATGCAGGTTCATTCTCTTGTTTAGCCCCTGCCCTGTCTCACCTAGTAGTAGCAGCCCCCTGGGCATTTCATGCACATGATGAGGTACTCAACATTGCTGGAGGAACAGGTGAACCTTCCTCTGATTTTGTATTCACGATTCCTGTGTGGTATTTGTATTGTGTCCGCTGTGTAGAGCATTGCGCAGGTTTTGCATCTTGGGTCCTGGCATGGTTTCGGCCCGCATTCAGTTGTACTGCTGAATACTTTACTCCTCACCATAATATTCTTGAGATTATGGGGTTGTCTGTATGATAATAAGGGTGCTTCAAGGAAGACCTGTTGCAGTCTTGTATCTTCCTGGAGGATGGGTTGTAGTTTCCTGGCGATCTTGCGTAGGGCTCCTAGGTGTAGGTTATATGTGACCACCAAAGGTACCCTGTCGCTTGTCTCCTTCTGTTTGTATTCAAGGAGATCACTTCTTGGTATTCTGGTGGCTTTGTGAATTTGCTGGTCTACAATTCTGTGGTTATATCCACGGTTTATAAAATCTGATCTCAAGGCTTTAATACGCTGGTCTCTGTCTGCTGTGTCGGAGCATATCCGGTTGTACTTCACATTTGGAAATTACACATACCTCCAGACAACCGGGACCGCTATGGGTACTCGGATGGCGCCACAGTATGCCAATCTGTTCTGTGCAAAACTGGAAAGTGACTTTCTGTCCACCTGTCACTTGAAACCCCTTACATACCTTCGCTACATCGATGACATCCTCCTGATTTGGACCTCTGGCGAACAGGACCTCCTACAGTTCTATGACAACTTCAATACGTTCCACCCGACCATCAACCTCAAACTCACCCATTCCCCGGATGAAGTACATTTCCTAGACTCCACCATTACTATAAAGAACAACCAACTACAGACTTCTGTATACCGCAAACCTACAGACAGAGCCAGCTATTTGAGGGACAACAGTTTACACCCGACACACACCAAACATGCAACCATCTACAGTCAAGCCATACGATACAACCGGATATGCTCCGACACAGCAGACAGAGACCAGCGGATTAAAGCCTTGAGATCAGACTTTATAAACCGTGGATATAACCACAGAATTGTAGACCAGCAAATTCACAAAGCCACCAGAATACCAAGAAGTGATCTCCTTGAATACAAACAGAAGGAGACAAGCGACAGGGTACCTTTGGTGGTCACATATAACCTACACCTAGGAGCCCTACGCAAGATCACCAGGAAACTACAACCCATCCTCCAGGAAGATACAAGACTGCAACAGGTCTTCCCTGAAGCACCCTTATTATCATACAGACAACCCCATAATCTCAAGAATATTATGGTGAGGAGTAAATTATTCAGCAGTACAACTGAATGCGGGCCGAAACCATGCCAGGACCCAAGATGCAAAACCTGCGCAATGCTCTACACAGCGGACACAATACAAATACCACACAGGAATCGGGAATACAAAATCAGAGGAAGGTTCACCTGTTCCTCCAGCAATGTCGTGTACCTCATCATGTGCATGAAATGTCCAGGGGGCTGCTACTACATAGGTGAGACAGGGCAGGGGCTAAACAAGAGAATGAACCTGCATCGCCACAGCATCACGCGCGGAACAAGAGACAGTCCTGTCGGCGAACATTTCTCTGACTCTGGCCATAAGATGAATGATCTGAGGGTTGCCATACTCAAAGGTAATCTTAAAACACCGAAAGAGAGACGGTTGCATGAATACAAATTTATGCAACTGTTCGGGACACTTAGCGGTGGCCTAAACAGAGATCGAAATTTTATGAGTCATTACTGACACAAGTGAACTCTCTTCCCATGAGCGCTATAGGCCATGTCTGTACATACTGTGCTATATGTATGCACACACAGCTGTCTCTTACACATACTAATACTCCTTGTTTTTCCATCCCTATACACCTATAGGGACCACATAGTATCCAAACACACTTTTAGTTGTGCTACAATCTCTCACATTTCCACACCTACCCACACCATTTATATCCCTCTCACTCCACACACACCTTGTGTAGAGCACTGTTTATACTGTGGGCTCTCCATTCATTTATATTCACACAGATACACACACACACACACGCTTACATCACTTGCTTTCAGGAACCTTTTGACACCTCTAGCCATAAACACATCCACACCGGGGGAAGGAGAAGCACAGATAACATTCCAAGAGACACTGTTTTTAAGTATACCTTTTGCTTGCTTCATTCATTGTAACATCACCGGAAGAAGAGATCAGTGTATCTCGAAAGCTCGCACAAATAAAAGGATTTCGTTAGCCACAGAACGGTATCATCTATTTATTTTTTGACTATATATATATATATATATATATATATATATATATATATATTAGTGGCACTGTGTGCTCATTTGCATGTCATTTCCCAAAATCCCTTGCTGCAGTGGAAGCAATATGTGCTGGGTGATAATGGTGAAAGACACGGTTACAGACCTGTCTAAGACATGCAAATGAACATACAGTAATATTTCCATTTGCTATATATATATATACCACGACTATTAAGGTTATGGTGGGTAAAAAAAGTGACTAAAACCCTCCACAGTAAAGCATAAAGCAACTGTAAATATTCCTGTATATTCATTTGCATGTCTTAGACAGGTCTGCAACCCTGTCTTTTACCATTATCGCCCAGCACACAGCACTTCCACTGCAGCAAGGGATTCTGGGAAATGACATGCAAATGAGCACACAGTGCCACCTTTAATCTCATGCTCACATTACACGAGCAACCCTTAGCCAATGCATGCTGCTTTAAACACAGCTTTTAAGCAAGGACTTGGGAGATGCAAAGCCAGTAAACCCACTCACAGACATGTTTCAACCTTGATGGGTATCATTAGTGTGAGGTTGAAACATGTCTGTGAGTGGGTTAACTGACTTTGCATCTCCCAAGTCCTTGCTTAAAAGCTGTGTTTAAAGCAGCATGCATTGGCTAAGGGTTGCTCGTGTAATGTGAGCATGAGATAAAAGGTGGCATTGTGTGCTCATTTGCATGTCATTTCCCAGAATCCCTTGCTGCAGTGGAAGTGCTGTTTGCTGGGTGATAATGGTGAAAGACAGGGTTGCAGACCTGCCTAAGACATGCAAATGAATATACAGGAATATTTACAGTTGCTATATATATATATATATATATATATATATATATATATATATATATATCTATATATATCTATATATATCTATATATATCTATATATATCTATATATATATATATATATATCTATATCTATATCTATATCTATATCTATATATATATATATATATATATATATATATATATATATATATATATATATATATATATAATACTGAGTTAAGTTATGGTGAGTAAAAAAAGTGACAAAAACCCTCCACAGGAATATATATATATATATATATATTTATATATATATATGTATATATATTTGTATCTTGCCTGGTTCCCGCAGTTCAGGAATCCAGGGCTAGATGTGTTTCAGGAGAAATGTTGCAAAGCTTGTGTACAGCCTTTCCATGTTACCCTTTCATGCTGCTTCCTGTAGTGTTGCATTCCTACCCACCAATCTGTGCCAGCAGCCAGCACTGGGCCCTGAATGTTGCAACCTGGTGGGATAAGGGTATAAAAAGGTGGGCAGGGAGACCCGGGGGTGGAAGACCCCTAGCTCGCTCAAGCTACAGTTCTGGTGGTGATTTCCAGCTGCAGATACAGAGCTCCAGTGCTGGACTTAGGCTGAAAACCAGTCCCTATAGGCACTGTGCAGGAAGATCAGGGGAAATCCCTGCAAGGTGGTCCCTGCGACTAGAACTGCAGGGTCTCCCCAGGTCCCCCAGTTGTGAGTATGTGTGCTGTCTGTTTCTTTGTGAGTTGTGGATACTGTTATCCAATGAATTAATTTTTATAAACTCTTGTGTTTGTCTCGAGATATTGATCCCTGTTATTAGTCCTGGTCTCCTGTGATAATAATAACACGCAGAGCGATATAATAACACGCAGAGATTATAGCAGTAACATGCAGAGATATAATAACACGCAGAGATATATAATAACACGCAGAGAGATATAACACGCAGCGAGATATAATAATACGCAGAGAGATATAATAACACGCAGAGAGGTATAATAACACGCAGAGAGATATAATAACACGCAGAGAGATATAATAACACGCAGAGCGATATAATAACACGCAGAGAGATACAGGCATACCCCGCATTAACGTACGCAATGGGACCGGAGCATGTATGTAAAGCGAAAATGTACTTAAAGTGAAGCACTACCTTTTCCCCACTTATCGATGCATGTGCTGTACTGCAATCGTCATATACGTGCTTAACTGATGTAAATAACGCATTTATAACAGGCTCTATAGTCTCCCCACTTGCGCACAACTTCGGTACAGGTATTGCTGTTCAGGACGTGATGACAGGCGCATGCGTGAACTGCCGTTTGCCTATTGGGCGATATGTACTTACTCGCGAGTGTACTTAAAGTGAGTGTCCTTAAAGCGGGGTATGCCTGTATAATAACACGCAGAGAGATATAATAACACGCAGAGAGATATAATAACACGCAGAGCGATATAATAACACGCAGAGAGATATAATAACACGCAGAGAGATATAATAACATGCAGAGATTATAGCAGTAACATGCAGAGAGATATAATAACACGCAGAGCGATATAATAACACACAGAGAGATATAATAACACACAGAGAGTATAGCAGTAACATGCAGAGATATAATAACACGCAGAGATATATAATAACATGCAGAGATATATAATAACAGGCAGAGATTATAGCAGTAACATGCAGATATATACAATAACACGCAGTGCGATATAATAACACACAGAGAGATATAATAACACGCAGAGATTATAGCAGTAACATCCAGAGATATAATAACACACAGAGAGATATAATAACACGCAGAGATTATAGCAGTAACATGCAGAGATATATAATAAAACGCAGAGATTATAGCAGTAACATGCAGAGATATATAATAACAAGCAGAGATTATAGCAGTAATATGCAGAGATATATAATAACATGCAGAGATATATAATAACATGCAGAGATATATAATAACATGCAGAGATATATAATAACATGCAGGGATTATAGCAGTAACATGCAGAGATATATAATAACACGCAGAGATTATAGCAGTAATATGCAGAGATATATAATAACATGCAGAGATATATAATAACACGCAGAGATTATAGCAGTAACATGCAGAGATATATAATAACATGCAGAGATTATAGCAGTAACATGCAGAGATAAATAATAACATGCAGAGAGATATAAACTCACACAGAGCAATATCATAACATAATAACACGCAGAGCGATATAATTGTTAACACTCTGCATAGCGATATAATAACACACAGAGTGATATGCTGCCATTCCCACTAGGAAGAGAGGGGGTAAATAACATTGATTTGCCATTTTATCCGCAGACCCAATTACAATGTCCAAGGAAAGCTCAGTTATCGCTGAACAAACACTGAATGTTCCACTCAGTGAGAAGTCTGGGGGTGAAAGAACTGGTGAGATATAAATCAATACTTTCGACTGTAATTGAAAATTGGCACGTGTTTAATTGGTTAAAGGGTCAGTCCCACATAAGGGCAAAGTGACCTAATCACAGGGACGTGTTTAATTGGTTAAAGGCTCAGTCCCACGTAGGGGCAAAGTGACCTAATGACAGGGACGTGTTTAATTGGTTAAAGGCTCAGTCCCACATAAGGGCAAAGTGACCTAATGACAGGGATGTGTTTAATGGGTTAAAGGGTCAGTCCCACGTAGGGGCAAAGTGACCTAATGACAGGGACGTGTTTAATGGGTTAAAGGGTCAGTCCCACGTAGGGGCAAAGTGACCTAATGACAGGGACGTGCTTAATTGGTTAAAGAGTCAGTCCCACGTAGGGGCAAAGTGACCTAATGACAGGGATATGTTTAATGGGTTAAAGCAGCGTTTCCCAAATGGTGGGTCGCGACCCGGCACCGGGCCACGGCACCAAAATTGCCGGGTCGCAGCGAGGCTGGCCGCGCGGTGTCTCCTCCCAGCCCCCCCTCCCGCCGCTCGAGTTAAAAAAAATAGCAGCGATTCCCCCTGCGGTCCCGCGCGAATGCGCAGGGCAAGCAGTGACAGCTCCCTTCCTCCCCCCCGCTCCCAACGTGGGACGGAGGCGGAAGTACTATCTCCTCTGCGGCCCACTACCTCCCGCGGCCCGCTTCCAGAGCTCACCTCCCGTGGCACCCCCTCCCGAGCCCACCTCCCGTGGCACCCCCTCCCGAGCCCACCTCCCGGGGCACCAAGCCCACCTCCCGTCCCGGGCAGCAGGGGATATCGGGGGCAGCAGGGGAAAGCGTCCGGCCTCAAGGTAAGTCACCCCACCCAGTCACTGTCACCCACCCAGTCACTGTCACCCACCCAGTCACTGTCACCCACCCAGTCACTGTCACCCACCCAGTCACTGTCACCCAGTCACTGTCACCCACCCAGTCACTGTCACCCACCCAGTCACTGTCACCCACCCAGTCACTGTCACCCACCCAGTCACTGTCACCCACCCAGTCACTGTCACCCACCCAGTCACTGTCACCCAGTCACTGTCACCCACCCAGTCACTGTCACCCACCCAGTCACTGTCACCCACCCACCCAGTCACTGTCACCCACCCAGTCACTGTCACCCACCCAGTCACTGTCAACTGTCACCCACCCACCCACTATCACCCACCCACCCAGTCACTGTCACCCACCCACACAGTCACTGTCACCCACCCACCCAGTCACTGTCAAGTCACTGTCACCCACCCAGTCACTGTCACCCACCCACCCAGTCACTGTCACCCCCCCACCCAGTCACTGTCACCCACCCACCCAGTCACTGTCACCCACCCACCCAGTCACTGTCACCCACCCAGTCACTGTCACCCACCCAGTCACTGTCACCCACCCAGTCACTGTCACCCACCCACCCACTGTCACCCACCCACCCAGTCACTGTCAAGTCACTGTCACCCACCCAGTCACTGTCACCCACCCAGTCACTGTCACCCACCCAGTCACTGTCACCCACCCAGTCACTGTCACCCACCCAGTCACTGTCACCCACCCACCCACTGTCACCCACCCACCCACTGTCACCCACCCACCCAGTCACTGTCAAGTCACTGTCACCCACCCAGTCACTGTCACCCACCCAGTCACTGTCAAAGTCACTGTCACCCACCCAGTAACTGTCACTGTCACCCACCCAGTCACTGTCACCCACCCACCGTCTCCCACCCACCCAGTCACTCACCCACCGTCTCCCACACACCCACCCAGTCACTGCCTCCCACCCAAGTGTCCCAGTCCCCCCTCCCACCCAGTCCCCCCTCCCACCCACCCAGTCCCAGTCCCCCCTCCCACCCACCCAGTGCTAGTCTCCCACCCAGTCCCCAGTCCCACCCAGTCCCAGTCCCCCCTCCCACCCACCCAGTCCCAGTCCAAAGTCCCAGTCCCCCCCCTCCCACCGTCCCAGTCCCCCCCTCCCACCCACCCAGTCCCAGTCCCTCCCTCCCACCCACCCAGTCCCCTCTACCACCCACCCACCCAGTCCCCTCTCCATCCCACCCACCCCCCGCAAGTCCCCTCTCCCACCCACCCATCCAGTCCCCTCTCCCACCCACCCAGTCCCCTCTCCCACCCACCCAGTCCCAGTCCCCTCTCCCACCCACCCAGTCCCCTCTCCCCCCCAGTCCCCCCTCTCCCCTCCCACCCAGTACAAGGTCCCAGTCACCCAGTCCCCCCTCCCACCCAGTCCCAGTCCCCCCTCCCACCCACCCAGTCCAAGAGCTCCCACCCACCCAGTCCCCCCCTCCCACCCACCCAGTCCCTGCCCCCCCCCCTCCAGTCACTCACATCCGTCATTGCCTGTAATTCACTGTTTATGTCTGTGTACGTATAGGGGAGAGCGAGTGTGTGTGTGTGTGTGTATCAGGGGCTGTGTGCGTGTGTATCTGTATCAGTGTCTGTGTGTGTATCAGAGTGTGTGTGTATCAGTGGCTGTGTGTGTGTGTGTATATATCAGTGTGTGTGTTTGTGTGTATCAGTATCAGTGTGTGTGTGTGTGTGTGTGTATCAGAATCTGTGTATCAGAGTCTGTGTATCAGAGTCTGTGTATCAGTGTCTGTGTATCAGTGTCTGTGTATCAGTGTCTGTGTATCAGTGTCTGTGTATCAGTGTCTGTGTATCAGTGTGTGTGTATCAGTGTGTGTGTGTGTATCAGTGTCTGGGTGTGTGTATCAGTGTCTGTGTGTGTGTGTGTGTGTATCAGTGTCTGTGTATCAGTGTCTGTGTATCAGTGTCTGTGTATCAGTGTGTGTGTATCAGTGTGTGTGTGTGTATCAGTGTCTGTGTGTGTGTATCAGTGTCTGTGTGTGTGTGTCTGTGTATCAGTGTCTGTGTATCAGTGTCTGTGTATCAGTGTCTGTGTATCAGTGTGTGTGTATCAGTGTGTGTGTGTGTATCAGTGTCTGTGTGTGTGTATCAGTGTCTGTGTGTGTGTGTGTGTGTATCAGTGTCTGTGTGTGTGTAGCAGTGTCTGTGTGTGTGTGTGTGTGTGTGTAGCAGTGTCTCTGTGTGTGTAGCAGTGTGTGTGTGTGTAGCAGTGTGTCTGTGTGGCTGCGTGTGTGTGTCATTGGCTGCGTGTGTGTGTTTATCAGTGGCTGTGTGTGTATCAGTGTGTGTGTGTCAGTGGCTGCGTGTGTCAGTGGCTGCGTGTGTCAGTGGCTGCGTGTGTATCAGTGGCTGTGTGTGTGTGTATCAGTGGCTGTGTGTGTGTCTGTGCAGGCCCTATAGGCCAGTATAGGCGATAACATTTTTAGTGGGTCACGAAGGAGAAGTTCAAAAATAACCGGGTCACGGAAAAGAAAAGTTTGGGAAACCCTGGGTTAAAGGGTCAGTCCCACATAAGGGCAAAGTGACCTAATGACAGGGACGTGTTTAATGGGTTAAAGGGTCAGTCCCACATAAGGGCAAAGTGACCTAATGACAGGGACGTGTTTAATGGGTTAAAGGGTCAGTCCCACATAAGGGCAAAGTGACCTAATGACAGGGACGTGTTTAATGGGTTAAAGGGTCAGTCCCACATAAGGGCAAAGTGACCTAATGACAGGGACGTGTTTAATGGGTTAAAGGGTCAGTCCCACATAAGGGCAAAGTGACCTAATGACAGGGACGTGTTTAATGGGTTAAAGGGTCAGTCCCACATAAGGGCAAAGTGACCTAATGACAGGAACGTGTTTAATGGGTTAAAGGGTCAGTCCCACATAGGAGCAAAGTGACCTAATGACAGGGACGTGTTTAATGGTTAAAGGGTCAGTCCCACGTAGATGCAAAGTGACCTAATGACAGGGACGTGTTTAATGGGTTAAAGGGTCAGTCCCACGTAGGGGCAAAGTGACCTAATGACAGTGACGTGTTTAATGGGTTAAATGGTCAGTCCCACGTAGGGGCAAAGTGACCTAATGACAGGGACGTGTTTAATGGGTTAAAGGGTCAGTCCCACATAAGGGCAAAGTGACCTAATGACAGGGACGTGTTTAATGGGTTAAAGGGTCAGTCCCACATAAGGGCAAAGTGACCTAATGACAGGGACGTGTTTAATGGGTTAAAGGGTCAGTCCCACATAAGGGCAAAGTGACCTAATGACAGGGACGTGTTTAATGGGTTAAAGGGTCAGTCCCACATAAGGGCAAAGTGACCTAATGACAGGGACGTGTTTAATGGGTTAAAGGGTCAGTCCCACATAAGGGCAAAGTGACCTAATGACAGGGACGTGTTTAATGGGTTTATTTATTTATTTATTTATTTATAAAATATTTTACCAGGAAGTAATACATTGAGAGTTACCTCTCGTTTTCAAGTATGTCCTGGGCACAGAGTAAAACAAATAATACATGGTTACAAATACAGTTACATAAATGAACAAGGTATACATTTATATACAAGACATTGCATGCACAGTTAAAGAAAATATATATTATGAGCGTATGAAACAGTTACAGACCAGATTAAAGTGTGAGACAGCCTTAGATTTGAAAGAACTTAAGCTGGTGGTGGATATGAGAGTCTCTGGTAGGTTGTTCCAGTTTTGGGGTGCACGGAAGGAGAAGGAGGAACGTCCGGATACTTTGTTGAGTCTTGGGACCATGAATAGTCTTTTGGAGTCTGATCTCAGGTGATAGGTACTGCATGTGGTAGGGGTGAGGAGCTTGTTCAGGTAGCTGGGTAGCTTGCCCAGAAAGTATTTGAGGGTGAGACAGGAAAGGTGAACTTTGCGCCTAGACTCTAGTGATGACCAATCTAGTTCTTTGAGCATTTCGCAGTGATGTGTGTTGTAGTTGCATTGGAGAACAAAACGACAAATTGAATTGTAGAGGGTGTCAAGTTTGCTAAGGTGGGTTTGAGGAGCCGAGCCATATACTATGTCTCCATAGTCAATAATTGGCATTAGCATCTGCTGTGCAATACGCTTTCTGACCAGGAGACTTAGGGAGGATTTGTTCCTGTAAAGTACCCCTAGTTTGGCATAGGTCTTGGTTGTCAGGGTATCAATGTGCATCCCGAATGTTAAGTGGGAGTCAAACCATAAGCCCAGGTATTTAAAACTAGTGACAGGTGTTAGGGTGGTTTTAGCGTTGGTTCTAATCAGGAGCTCAGTCACTGGAAGCTTTACAAATTTAGTCTTGGTCCCAAATACCATTGTTACAGTCTTGTCAGTGTTTAAAAACAGTTTGTTTTGGGAAATCCAGTTTTCGAGTCTCAAAAAGTCAGACTGAAGTATGTGTTGAAGGTCAGAGAGGCTATGGCTGTGTGCATACAGGATTGTGTCATCTGCATACATGTGTATTGAGGCTTCCTTACAAGCTGTGGGAAGATCATTAATGAACACTGAGAAGAGTAGGGGCCCCAGAACAGAGCCTTGCGGGACACCACAGGTGATATCCAGGGGGTTGGAGTTAGAGCCTGAGATGGACACATGTTGGGATCTTCCTGATAGGTAGGACTGAAACCAGTTTAAAGCATGTTTCCCTATTCCAGAGCTCTGGAGTTTGTTAAGCAGGATAGCATGATCAACTGTGTCAAAAGCCTTTGCAAAATCTAGGAATACTGCACCAGTGAGTTGTCCCCGTTCCATTCCACACTGGATTTCATTGCAAACTTTTAGCAGGGTAGTTACGGTGGAGTGTTTGGGACGAAACCCAGACTGGAATTGGCTAGGGAAATTTGTCTTGGTGTAGAACTCGCTTAATTGGGAGTGGACACATTTTTCCATGACTTTGGATAGAATTGGGAGAAGTGAGATTGGCCTGTAGTTTGAGACAGTGTTTTTGTCCCTACTTTTGAAGATTGGGACAACTCTGGCAGTTTTCCAGGTCTTAGGGATATGGCCTGCAGACAGGATAGAGTTGACTATGGACGCAATTGGTTTGGCAATGGCTGGGGCACCAAGTCGTAGGAACCTAGATTGTAGTAAGTCGGGTCCACATTGGCTGCTTAGTTTTAGTTTGAGGAGCGCTTGTGTAATCTCCTCTTCAGATACTGGGCTAAATTGAAAATTGTGGGCAGTGTTGGGAGGGGGTGGGACTATAGGGGTACTCCCAGGATGAGATTCAGGTTTGGGGTTTGTGCTGCGTTTCGCTAATAAGTTAGTGGCACACCCCACAAAGTAATCATTGAATGCATTTGCAATGTCAGTGGGGTTTGTCAGAGTAATATCCCCCTTAGTGATATTACTTGGTTGTTGATGGTTAGGAGGCTGGAATATATTGTTGATAACCTTCCAGAAATTAGCTGGGTTTGATGTATTCTGGAGGAGATTGTCAGAGTAATATTGTGCTTTTGCATGCCTTGTTTGCCTTGTGCACACGTTCCGCAGGCATCTGTAGTGATTGAGATCCTTGGTAGTGCCAGTTACTTTGTAGCTTTTCCACAAGGCATCCCTGAACTGGTAGAGTGCTATAAGGTCAGGTGTAACCCATGGAAGGTGGGCCCCCCGTACCCTTATTTTGCGTAGTGGAGCATGGGTATCTCAGAGTTTTAAGAACTCGGATTGGAAATAGTCGAGCGCAGAATCAGGGTCGGGAATTAAATCGATTCTGTGCCATGGGCAGTTGGTAAGGTCATCCAGAAACTGTTGTGGGTTAAAGTTTTTAAATGTTCTAGTGAGGAGAACTTTGGGGCTTGAATGGGGCGGTTTAATTTTCCTTACACAGTACACTATTGCATGGTCACTGAAAATGTCAGGAAGGATGCCAGAGGATTGGATTCTGCTGGGGTTTGAGGAGAGAATCCAGTCTAGCAAGGAATGGTTATGCGACTTCAGGTTTATTCGTGTGGGTTGGGAAATGAGTTGCGATAGGTTAAGTGACTTGAGTTGTATCTGGATTTTGTGGTTTTTAGGGTCAAGCCAATTGAAGTTGAAATCCCCAAGAACTAGCAGCTCACTCTTCTCATTCAGAGAGGAAATGGAGGCAAGAAATTGGGTGATATCAGTCAGGGATTGTAGAGGGGCTTTAGGGGGGCGGTAGATGCCAGCAAGCAAGATGGGCTTAGAAAAGGGGAGGCAGATTTTGCCAACTAGAGTTTCAAAAGAGGGTGGACTTGGTGGGCAATGTAGCAGTGTAAATTGTAAGGTGTCTGCAATATAAAATAACACCCCTCCTCCTCTCTTTGACCTATCTCTCCTAAAAATGGAGTATCCCTGAATGGCGATATTTGCATCAGGGGTTTTAGAGGATAGCCATGTTTCTGTAAGAACGATGGCTTTGGGATTATGCATAAGGCACCATGCCCTTAGTTCGTCTAGTTTGGGCAGCAGGCTCCGGATGTTTATATGGGCGACAGATAGCCCTTTTTGGAATTTAAAGGTGGAATTCTCAGGGGCATGGGACAGAGCTGAAATGGGAGGACCTGGGTTAGTTTCAATATCACCTGCTAGAGAGAGTAATAGTATGAGAAGAAATTTGGGTAGTTGTTTACAAGTTGTAGATTTGTGGTGTTTTCCATTAGAGTGAGCAGTGGTTGGTGTGCTGGTTTTTAGAGTTCTCCACCAACATTCAGTAGATAGTGCAAGGCTTTTGAGTAGTCCAGGGTGTATGGTGATGTTGGGTGCGGGCCAGGATGGAGGAGTTTGTAGTGGATAGAGGGAGTAACATCTCCATGAGGCCAGGAGAAAGAAAAAAGTTAGAAGACATAGCAGGTTCATGATGCCAGAGGTAGGCAGTGTTGCATGGAGCTGTTATGAGCAGAGTGAGTGTGTGCAGACTAAACAGCAGGGGTGAACCTGTACCTTGTCATGTGTTTTGCTGCATTGCAATGCTAGGGTCAAGTCAGGGTTTCAGTGTTTTGTGCAGTCAGTTTTGGGAGAGGCTGCAGTGAAAGAAGTTGTAAAGGGGTGGGGGGTTAAACTATGCAGGCTAACAAGCATGGGATCATAGTGTGATCTGAATAGCTTACCATTTGTTGTCTTGAGTTAAAGAGTTTGCAGAAAGAAGCAGTCCCCAGTCACCTCTAGTCAAACTGTAGTCTAACTGTATCACTTAAAAACCTCACTTTAAATGCCTCACTGCCTAATGCAGGGTTAAAGGGTCAGTCCCACATAAGGGCAAAGTGACCTAATGACAGGGACGTGTTTAATGGGTTAAAGGGTCAGTCCCACATAGGGGCAAAGTGACCTAATGACAGGGACGTGTTTAATGGGTTAAAGGGTCAGTCCCACATAGGGGCAAAGTGACCTAATGACAGGGACGTGTTTAATGGGTTAATGGGTCAGTCCCACATAGGGGCAAAGTGACCTAATGACAGGGACGTGTTTAATGGGTTAAAGGGTCAGTCCCACGTAGGGGCAAAGTGACCTACTTACAGTGACGTGGTTAATGGGTTAACGGGTCAGTCCCACGTAGGGGCAAAGTGACCTAATGACAGGGACGTGTTTAATGGGTTAAAGGGTCAGTCCCACGTAGGGGCAAAGTGACCTACTTACAGTGACGTGGTTAATGGGTTAACGGGTCAGTCCCACGTAGGGGCAAAGTGACCTAATGACAGGGGCGTGTTTAATGGGTTAAAGGGTCAGTCCCACGTAGGGACAAAGTGACCTAATGACAGGGACATGTTTAATGGGTTAATGGGTCAGTCCCACGTAGGGGCAAAGTGACCTAATGACAGGGACGTGTTTAATGGGTTAAAGGGTCAGTCTCACGTAGGAGCAAAGTGACCTAATGACAGGGACGTGTTTAATGGGTTAAAGGGTCAGTCCCACGTAGGGGCAAAGTGACCTACTTACAGTGACGTGGTTAATGGGTTAACGGGTCAGTCCCACGTAGGAGCAAAGTGACCTAATGACAGGGACGTGTTTAATGGGTTAACGGGTCAGTCCCACGTAGGAGCAAAGTGACCTAATGACAGGGGCGTGTTTAATGGGTTAAAGGGTCAGTCCCACGTAGGGACAAAGTGACCTAATGACAGGGACATGTTTAATGGGTTAATGGGTCAGTCCCACGTAGGGGCAAAGTGACCTAATGACAGGGACGTGTTTAATGGGTTAAAGGGTCAGTCTCACGTAGGGGCAAAGTGACCTAAGTACAGGGGCGTGTTTAATGGGTTAAAGGGTCAGTCCCACGTAGGAGCAAAGTGACCTAATGACAGGGACGTGTTTAATGGGTTAAAGGGACAGTCCCACGTAGGGGCAAAGTGACCTAATGACAGGGACGTGTTTAATGGGTTAAAGGGTCAGTCTCACGTAGGGGCAAAGTGACCTAAGTACAGGGGCGTGTTTAATGGGTTAAAGGGTCAGTCCCACGTAGGAGCAAAGTGACCTAATGACAGGGACGTGTTTAATGGGTTAAAGGGACAGTCCCACGTAGGGGCAAAGTGACCTAATGACAGGGACGTGTTTAATGGGTTAAAGGGTCAGTCCCACGTAGGGGCAAAGTGACCTAATGACAGGGACGTGTTTAATGGGTTAACGGGTCAGTCCCACATAGGAACAAAGTGACCTAATGACAGTGACGTGTTTAATGGGTTAAAGGGACAGTCCCATGTAGGAGCAAAGTGACCTAATGACAGGGACGTGTTTAATGGGTTAACGGGTCAGTCCCACGTAGGAGCAAAGTGACCTAATGACAGGGGCGTGTTTAATGGGTTAAAGGGTCAGTCCCACGTAGGGACAAAGTGACCTAATGACAGGGACATGTTTAATGGGTTAATGGGTCAGTCCCACGTAGGGGCAAAGTGACCTAATGACAGGGACGTGTTTAATGGGTTAAAGGGTCAGTCTCACGTAGGAGCAAAGTGACCTAATGACAGGGACGTGTTTAATGGGTTAAAGGGTCAGTCCCACGTAGGGGCAAAGTGACCTACTTATAGTGACGTGGTTAATGGGTTAACGGGTCAGTCCCACGTAGGAGCAAAGTGACCTAATGACAGGGACGTGTTTAATGGGTTAACGGGTCAGTCCCACGTAGGAGCAAAGTGACCTAATGACAGGGGCGTGTTTAATGGGTTAAAGGGTCAGTCCCACGTAGGGACAAAGTGACCTAATGACAGGGACATGTTTAATGGGTTAATGGGTCAGTCCCACGTAGGGGCAAAGTGACCTAATGACAGGGACGTGTTTAATGGGTTAAAGGGTCAGTCTCACGTAGGGGCAAAGTGACCTAAGTACAGGGGCGTGTTTAATGGGTTAAAGGGTCAGTCCCACGTAGGAGCAAAGTGACCTAATGACAGGGACGTGTTTAATGGGTTAAAGGGACAGTCCCACGTAGGGGCAAAGTGACCTAATGACAGGGACGTGTTTAATGGGTTAAAGGGTCAGTCCCACGTAGGGGCAAAGTGACCTAATGACAGGGACGTGTTTAATGGGTTAACGGGTCAGTCCCACATAGGAACAAAGTAACCTAATGACAGTGACGTGTTTAATGGGTTAACGGGTCAGTCCCTTTATTCTCTGCTTCCCTAGAGACGTTATGGACCACGTCGCCTGATGGTTCCGTCAAGCTCCGGATTGATCCCTCCTGCTCCCAGAGTCCAATCACCGTGCACCAGATGTTCCTGGAGTGTGTGGATAGATATGGCGCATTGGACGCAATGTCCAGCAAGAGGGGCGGGGTCTGGGAGCGCGTCACCTACCTGGAATACTACAAGTTGTGCCGCAGAGCGGCCAAAAGCTTCCTGAAGGTCAGAGCCTCGCATAGTCCTACTGGGGAACATGGGTGGGAGAGGCCAGGAAATGGAAGCATTCAGCCATATAACACCCCTTCTCTGCCATTCCTACTTTGTTTAAGTATTTAAAGGTGCAATCCCAAAAATTCAGAGATTTGCCCATTTTGGTTCATTTGGAAGTACGAATCATTTTCTAAGGAGGGAGGAGAGAGGGGGCTTTGCCTGCGCAAACTCCTGCTCAGCACACAGGGATATCACACAGGAGGGAGCAGCCAGAGGAAATCCCCCCCCCCCCCCTCCTCCCGGGTCTCAGCACACAGAGATATCCCCCCCCCCCCCCTCCTCCCGGGTCTCAGCACACAGAGATATCCCCCCCCCTCCCTCCCGGGTCTCAGCACACAGAGATATCCCCCCCCATCCTCCCGGGTCTCAGCACACAGAGATATCCCCCCCCCCTCCCGGGTCTCGGCACACAGAGATTCCCCCCCCCCCTCCTCCCGGGTCTCTGCACACAGAGATATCCCCCCCTCCTGGGTCTCAGCACACAGAGATTCCTGCCCCCTCCTCCCGGGTCTCTGCACACAGAGATATCCCCCCCTCCTGGGTCTCAGCACACAGAGATATCCCCCCCCCCCTCCCGGGTCTCAGCACACAGAGATATCCCCCCCCCCTCCCGGGTCTCAGCACACAGAGATATCCCCCCCCCCTCCCGGGTCTCAGCACACAGAGATATCCCCCCCCCCCTCCCGGGTCTCAGCACACAGAGATATCCCCCCCCCCCTCCCGGGTCTCAGCACACAGAGATATCCCCCCCCCCCTCTCCTCCCAGGTCTCAGCACACAGAGATATCCCCCCCCCCTCCCGGGTCTCAGCACACAGAGATATCCCCCCCCCCCCTCCCGGGTCTCAGCACACAGAGATATCCCACCCTCCCGGGTCTCAGCACACAGAGATATCCCCCCCTTCCGGGTCTCAGCACACAGAGATATCCCCCCCTCCTGGGTCTCCGCGTCCCCAGGCTTACACACTGATTTTAATACAGGATTTAATAATACTTCTAGGTGATGGATTTCATGTTTAAAATAAGTGTAGCGCAAAAAACCCATAGTGTAGTATATTTAAATAGTTTTATAAAAAATAAAGGTGAGTATTGCACGTACATCAAAAAGAAGGGTTAATAGCAAGACATGTTAGGGACATGTTACCACTCGGCAGGCATAACGGGATACAGGCACCGGGAATTGGACGTCCTCCCTCAAGATGCTGGTATCTGGATGCAGAGTATACAGCTCAGCTCGGTTCACAGCGTTGGGGAACCTTCCCGCGCCTTCACGGAGCTCACAGCAGTTGTTCTCAGGGGTGGATCACCGCGTCTCTTCCTGGTTAGTCCACGTTGGCGTGTGACGTCATCCGGCAGCGTCTCTCGGCCGGTCGCGTCTTTAGTGCGTCACTCCTTGGCGATGTGCAGTCGAGCAGTGTACAGAGTCCCTTGCAGGTCCCGCAATGAAACAAATGTCCCAATATAATGCCGCAATGGGGGTATATGTAAAGAATAAAGGAACGCGCCCTCTCCTACGCGTTTCGTACTTTCGTACTTCGTCAGGGAATGATGGAGGAGGTTCCAGGGGCGGTTCTTATACACTCAGCATTATTGCTATTGGTTCAGAGTAATTGTATTCAGCTCCCCCCACCTGGAGAGGCATTCACTCATCCCGTGGAGGGACTCGAATTACAAAGACATTTTTTATATAAACATACATGGGATAAAGCACACTTAAAAAAAAAAAACAATAAACTTTAATAATTCGAATCAAGGCTTTTAAAAATATATATATATATCAAATCAAGACTCTAAAAGTAAAGAAATAAAAAATTAGTCACATAATAAAAATCACATTTAGAGATGTAAAGTGCTAACTCCCAATAGTTAAGAGTAACATAGATTAGCATATGATTTCTAGTAAATATATAAATACATATGGAAATCTATAGGATAATGTAATGGTCTAGGAATAGATCTTAGGGGTTAAAGTTTGTTAGAGTTATTTCAAAGAGAGAAGGTATTCTAATAATCCTTAAAGGTATTAATTCTATATAACTTAAAATATATTTTAAAATAATTAATTAAATATTTCTTAAAACACTGGTGCAGTTCATGTTTAATTGAAAAATTACTAATTAAAAAAGAGACCATACGTCAATCTCCTCATTTAGACCTAGTGGAGACAGAGTCTGGAGTTTATAAATCCACAGACTTTCTTGTTTGGACAATTTCTTGTCTCTGTCACCACCACGTCTACCTGATTGTACAATCTGAATTCCCACATATGTCAAGAGCGAAGAGTCACAGTCATGTTTGATTTTAAAATGTCTGGACACGCTATGTTGTTCTAATCCTAATCTAATGTTTCTAGCGTGTTCTAAAATCCTGACTCTTAAAAATCTTTTAGTTCGCCCAACATATTGGTATCCACAGGGACACTGCAATAAATAAACCACATATGTGGATTTACAAGATATGCAATCTTTCACTGTGAATTTTTCCTTAGTCGTGTTAGATATGAAAGATTTGCGGTTAGAACTTAACATTTTGCAGGCTTTGCACTTCCCACAGCAAAAGTTGCCGTTTGGCTTAGTCGGCATCCATGATGGCTCCAGTGACATATTAGTAGGGAAACCAATATCACTAGGTGCTAGGAAGTGCTTGAGGGTCTTAGCCCGACGATAGATAAAGCTTGGTTTGTTTTGGAGAGAGGGCCCCAAAATAGGATCATTACAGAGAATGCCCCAGTTTTTATTAATTATTTTTTGCACACTAGTGCTCACTGAGCTAAACTCTGTAATAAATGGGACTTTTAGTTTGTCGTCTACCTCATCATTTGTTGTTCTTTTCATCTTCTGAATCAGTAGAGAGTCCCTATCCATTCTATCGACTTTTTCTAAAGAGCTGAGCAAAAGGGCCTTATCATACCCACGTTCTATAAATTTATCCAAAAGAGAGACCGATTGAACTTCAAAGTCAGCTTGGAGACTGCAGTTACGTTTAATACGCATAAACTGACTTTGGGGTATGATGTCAATCCAGGATCTTTTGTGATTACTGGAAGACAGAAGGAAGCTGTTAGTATCCACTTTTTTAAAGAAAGTTTTAGTGTTGATGTTTTCACCCACCCTTGACATTAAACTTAAGTCCAAAAAATCTATCTGACTTACATTTGTCTCAGATGTAAATTTCAAATTGTAATCATTCGAGTTCAGATAGACCTTAAAGAGCTCCAAAGTGTCCTCATCGCCCTCCTCAGGTAGACGTGGTGGTGACAGAGACAAGAAATTGTCCAAACAAGAAAGTCTGTGGATTTATAAACTCCAGACTCTGTCTCCACTAGGTCTAAATGAGGAGATTGACGTATGGTCTCTTTTTTAATTAGTAATTTTTCAATTAAACATGAACTGCACCAGTGTTTTAAGAAATATTTAATTAATTATTTTAAAATATATTTTAAGTTATATAGAATTAATACCTTTAAGGATTATTAGAATACCTTCTCTCTTTGAAATAACTCTAACAAACTTTAACCCCATAGATCTATTCCTAGACCATTACATTATCCTATAGATTTCCATATGTATTTATATATTTACTAGAAATCATATGCTAATCTATGTTACTCTTAACTATTGGGAGTTAGCACTTTACATCTCTAAATGTGATTTTTATTATGTGACTAATTTTTTGTTTCTTTACTTTTAGAGTCTTGATTTGATATATATATATTTTTAAAAGCCTTGATTCGAATTATTAAAGTTTATTATATTTTTTTAAGTGTGCTTTATCCCATGTATGTTTATATAAAAAATGTCTTTGTAATTCGAGTACCTCCACGGGATGAGTGAATGCCTCTCCAGGTGGGGGGAGTTGAATACAATTACTCTGAACCAATAGCAATAATGCTGAGTGTATAAGAACCGCCCCTGGAACCTCCTCCATCATTCCCTGACGAAGTACGAAAGTACGAAACGCGTAGGAGAGGGCGCGTTCCTTTATTCTTTACATTTACCCCCATTGCGGCATTATATTGGGACATTTGTTTCATTGCGGGACCTGCAAGGGACTCTGTACACTGCTCGACTGCATATCGCCAAGGAGTGACGCACTAAAGACGCGACCGGCCGAGAGACGCTGCCGGATGACGTCACACGCCAACATGGACTAACCAGGAAGAGACGCGGTGATCCACCCCTGAGAACAACTGCTGTGAGCTCCGTGAAGGCGCGGGAAGGTTCCCCAACGCTGTGAACCGAGCTGAGCTGTATACTCTGCATCCAGATACCAGCATCTTGAGGGAGGACGTCCAATTCCCGGTGCCTGTATCCCGTTATGCCTGCCGAGTGGTAACATGTCCCTAACATGTCTTGCTATTAACCCTTCTTTTTGATGTACGTGCAATACTCACCTTTATTTTTTATAAAACTATTTAAATATACTACACTATGGGTTTTTTGCGCTGTTCTTTTTTTGTTTCTATCTAGCTTGGTGTTTGAACCATTCCCACTGATCAGCAGCACAAAACATCACCTACTGTATCAGGTTGTATTATTAATTTATATATAAGTCACTATTCTCTAGCACAGACCACATTGAGCGCAACATTTTTCTGTTTTCACTTTAAAAATAAGTGTGAATCCCCCAGTTTTTTTTTTTTGTAACTTAAATTTTTATTAGTTTTCACAGTATTACAATATGTGCCGACATACAATATTTGTAATGATTTTCTACATTGAACACTGTGTAATTCTCATTTTTGGTAAAATAATAATACATAACACTCCCAATGTGGGAGGGAATCCCCCCAGTTTTTAACCCCTTAACCACGTCACCGTGTCTCACTTTGTCCCTGGAAGGGACTGCCTTTTAAATGGACGTGTTTCCTGTGTTTGCAGCTCGGATTGGGACGTTTTCACAGTGTCGGGATACTTGGGTTTAATTCCCCGGAATGGTTTATTTCTGCTGTAGGAACTGTTTTTGCCGGGTGAGTGTGACCCTGTGCCAAGACAGACACACAGATCCACGGGGACAAACCATGCAGAGGGGTCCCATTAAAGTCTATGGGAACAAACCATTTCTTGTAGAGGGATCCCATTAAAGTCTATGGGGGCAAACCATTTCTTGTAGAGGGGAATCCCATGAAAGTCTATGGGAACAAACCATTTCTTGTGGAGGGGAATCCCTTGAAAGTCTATGGGGACAAACCATTTCTTGCAGAGGGGGGAACCCATGAAAGTCTATGGGAACAAACCATTTCTTGCAGAGGGGGGAACCCATGAAAGTCTATGGGAACAAACCATTTCTTGCAGAGGGGGGAACCCATGAAAGTCTATGGGAACAAACCATTTCTTGTAGAGGGGGGAACCCATGAAAGTCTATGGGAACAAACCATTTCTTGTAGAGGGGGGAACCCATGAAAGTCTATGGGAACAAACCATTTATTGTAGAGGGGGGAACCCATGAAAGTCTATGGGAACAAACCATTTCTTGTAGAGGGGGGAACCCATGAAAGTCTATGGGAACAAACCATTTCTTGTAGAGGGGGAAACCCATGAAAGTCTATGGGAACAAACCATTTCTTGTAGAGGGGGGAACCCATGAAAGTCTATGGGAACAAACCATTTCTTGTAGAGGGGGGAACCCATGAAAGTCTATGGGAACAAACCATTTCTTGTAGAGGGGGGGACCCATGAAAGTCTATGGGAACAAACCATTTCTTGTAGAGGGGGGTACCCATGAAAGTCTATGGGAACAAACCATTTCTTGTAGAGGGGGGGACCCATGAAAGTCTATGGGAACAAACCATTTCTTGTAGAGGGGGGAACCCATGAAAGTCTATGGGAACAAACCATTTCTTGTAGAGGGGGGAACCCATGAAAGTCTATGGGAACAAACCATTTCTTGTAGAGGGGGGAACCCATGAAAGTCTATGGGAACAAACCATTTCTTGTAGAGGGGGGAACCCATGAAAGTCTATGGGAACAAACCATTTCTTGTAGAGGGGGGAACCCATGAAAGTCTACGGGAGGAAAGTTATTTACATGAGAAATGTCGCCTAAATGTCACACATTTCATTTTACATTGAACGTTATTAGGGGAATCACGACGGGGATTTATACGACCAATTCCCCCGAGGCTTGTCACTACGTCGCCAGCGATTGCCAAGCGGACATTATCGTGGTTGAAAATCCGAAGCAGCTGGAGAAGATCACGCAGGTACCGCGGGGAAGGCGGAGGCGTCGGGAAGCCGTCGCGCCACTCACGCTCGTCATGTTCCATTTCGCCAAAGGATCTGGCAAAAGTCTCCGCCGTCGTTGTACAAACGCAACCTTCCTATCTTCAGGGGAAGCAACCGGGTTACCCCCAAAGCGCTTAGTACTGTAACATCCTCGCTGCCCGCAACCGGAGAAATTTAAGTCGCTGAAATCTGAGGCTTAAAGGACTAGTCTTAAAAAAAGGCAGATTCAGGTTTTTCTTTCTTTTTCCTATTGCTGAAAACCCGTCCGACGGAGTTATAAATGGGGGGAAGGAGTATATAGCTGGAGGTAAATCCTAGCGCCCCATGGACGGGTCGGAAAGAACCCGCGCGGGCGGAAGTGGGTAGAATCCGACTTCGGATTTCAGCGCGCCGATTGGGGAAATCCGCCACTCGGATGCTGACCGGAGATCTGCCAGCAACCCCCCTGTATAACGGTCTAGAACATGTGGTGGCGGCGGCCGTTTTGCCGTGAACAAGTGACCGCCGGTGTTTAGGCGCAAGTAAACTCGCGGCAGGGACTTGCAGCCACTGACCGCTTTGCCACAAAAACCTTTAAAACGTTAACCTAAACCCCCCTACCCTAACTGCTAAACCCCTAATGTTATCCCCCTACCCTAACCGCTAATCCCCTAAAGTTATCCCCCTACCCTAACCGCTAAACCCCTAAATGTATCCCCCTACCCTAACCGCTAAACCCCTAAAGTTATCCCCCTACCCTAACCACTAAACCCCTAAAGTTATCCCCCTACCCTAACCGCTAATCCCCTAAAGTTATCCCCCTACCCTAACCGCTAAACCCCTAAAGTTATCCCCCTACCCTAACCGCTAAACCCCTAAATGTATCCCCCTACCCTAACCGCTAAACCCCTAAAGTTATCCCCCTACCCTAACCACTAAACCCCTAAAGTTATCCCCCTGCCCTAACCCGCTAAAGTCCTAAAGTTATCCCGCTACCCTAACCACTAAACCCCTAAAGTTATCCCCCTAACCGCTAAACCCCTAAAGTTATCCCCCTAACCGCTAAACCCATAAGGTTATCCCCCTACCCTAACCGCTAAACCCCTAAATGTATCCCCCTCCCTAACCGCTAAACCCCTAAAGTTATCCCCCTACCCTAACCACTGAATCCCTAAAGTTATCCCCCTACCCGCTAAACCCCTAAAGTTATCCCCCTACCCTAACCAGCTAAAGTCCTAAAGTTATCCCGCTACCCTAACCGCTAAACCCATAAAGTTATCTCCCTACCCTAACCGCTAAACCCCTAAAGTTATCCCCCTACCCTAACCGCTAAACCCCTAAAGTTATCCCCCTCCCTAACCACTAAACCCCTAAAGTTATCCCCCTCCCTAACCACTAAACCTTTAAAGTTATCCCCCTTCTAACCGCTAAACTCCTAAAGTTATCCCGCTGCCCTAACCCGCTAAAGTCCTAAAGTTATCCCGCTAACCACTAAACTCCTAAAGTTATCCCCCTACCCTAACTGTAATTCTCCTAAAGTTATCCCCCTCCCTAACCACCCTAAAGTTATCCCCCTAACCGCTAAACCCCTAAAGTTATCCCCCTAACCTCTAAACCCCTAAAGTTATCCCTCTACCCTAACCGCTAAACCCCTAAAGTTGTCCCCTAACCACTAAACCCCTAAAGTTATCCCCCTACCCTAACTGCTAATCCCCTAAAGTTATCCTCTACCCTAACCGCTAAACCCCCAAAGTTATCCCCCTAACCGCTAAACCCATAAGGTTATCCCCCTACCCTAACCACTAAACCCCTAAAGTTATCCCTCTACCCTAACCGCTAAACCCCTAAAGTTATCCCCTAACCACTGAACCCCTAAAGTTATCCCCCTACCCTAACCGCTAAACCCCTAAAGTTATCCCCCTACCCTAACCGCTAAACCCCTAAAGTTATCCCCCTCCCTAACCGCTAAACCCCTAAAGTTGTCCCCTAACCACTAAACCCCTAAAGTTATCCCCCTACCCTAACTGCTAATCCCCTAAAGTTATCCTCTACCCTAACCGCTAAACCCCCAAAGTTATCCCCCTAACCGCTAAACCCATAAGGTTATCCCCCTACCCTAACCACTAAACCCCTAAAGTTATCCCTCTACTCTAACCGCTAAACCCCTAAAGTTATCCCCTAACCACTGAACCCCTAAAGTTATCCCCCTACCCTAACCGCTAAACCCCTAAAGTTATCCCCCTCCCTAACCGCTAAACCCCTAAAGTTATCCCCCTACCCTAGCCGCTAAACCCATAAAGTTATCCCCCTACTCTAACCGCTTATCCCCTAAAGTTATCCCCCTACTCTAACCGCTTATCCCCTAAATTTATCCCCCTACCCTAACCGCTAAACCCCTAAAGTTATCCCCTAACCGCTAGACCCCTATTTATCCCCCTACCCTAACCGCTAAACCCTTAAAGTTATCCCCCTACCCTAACCACTAAACCCCTAAAGTTATCCCCCTCCCTAACCGCTAAACCCCTAAAGTTATCCCCCTACCCTAACCGCTAAACCCCTAAAGTTATCCCCTACCCTAACCGCTAAACTCCTAAATTTATCCCCCTAACCGCTAAACCCCTAAAGTTATCCCTCTACCCTAACCGCTAAACCCCTAAAGTTATCCCCCTACCCTAACCGCTAATCCCCTAAATATATCCCCCTACCCCAACCGCTAAACCCCTAAAGTTATCCCCCTAACCGCTAAACCCCTAAAGTTATCCCCCTACCCTAACCACTAATTCCCTAAAGTTATCCCCCTACCCTAACCGCTAAACCCCTAAAGTTATCCCCCTACCCTAACCACTAATCCCCTAAAGTTATCCCCCTACCCTAACCGCTAAACCCCTAAAGTTATCCCCCTACCCTAACCGCTAAACCCCTAAAGTTATCCCCCAACCCTAACCGCTAAACCCCTAAATTATCCCCCTACCCTAACCGCTAAACCCCTAAATTATCCCCCTACCCTAACCGCTAAACCCCTAAAGTTATCCCCCTACCCTAACCGCTAAACCCCTAAAGTTATCCCCCTAACCACAAAACCCCTAGTTATCCCCCTACCCTAACCGCTAAACCCCTAAAGTTATCCCCCTAACCACAAAACCCCTAAAGTTATCCCCCTACCCTAACCGCTAAACCCTTAAATTATCACCCTACCCTAACCACTAAACCCCTAAAGTTATCCCCCTACCCTAACCGCTAAACCCCTAAAGTTATCCCCCTAACCGCTAAACCCCTAAATTATCCCCCTACCCTAACCATTAAAACCCTAATGTTACCCCCCTAACCACGAAACCCCTAAAGTTATCCCCCTATCCTAACCGCTAAACCCCTAAAGTTATCCCCCTACCCTAACCGCTAAACCCCTAAATTATCCCCCTACCCTAACCGCTAAACCCCTAAAGTTATCCCCCTAACCGCTAAATCCCTAAATTATCCCCCTACCCTAACCGCTAATCCCCTAAAGTTATCCCCCTACCCTAACCGCTAAACCCCTAAATTATCCCCCAACCCTAACCGCTAATCCCCTAAAGTTATCCCCCTACCCTAACCGCTAAACCCCTAAAGTTATCCCCCTACCCTAACCGCTAATCCCCTAAAGTTATCCCCCTAACCACTAAACCCCTAAAGTTATCCCCCTACCCTAACCGCTAAACCCCTAAATTATCCCCCTACCCTAACCGCTAAACCCCTAAATTATCCCCCTACCCTAACCGCTAAACCCCTAAATTATCCCCCTACCCTAACTGCTAAACCCCTAAAGTTATCCCCCAACCCTAACCACTAAAACCCTAAAGTTTTCCCCCTACCCTAACCGCTAAACCCCTAAAGTTATCCCCCTACTCTAACCGCTAAACCCCTAAAGTTATCCCCCTACCCTAACCGCTAAACCCCTAAAGTTATCCCCCAACCCTAACCGCTAATCCACTAAAATTATCCCCCTACCCTAACCGCTAATCCCCTAAAGTTATCCCCCTACCCTAACCACTAAACCCCTAAAGTTATCCCCCTACCCTAACCGCTAAACCCCTAAATTATCCCCCAACCCTAACCGCTAAACCCCTAAAGTTATCCCCCTACCCTAACCGCTAAACCCCTAAAGTTATCCCCCTACCCTAACCACTAAACCCCTAAAGTTATCCCCCTACCCTAACCGCTAAACCCCTAAATTATCCCCCAACCCTAACCGCTAATCCCCTAAAGTTATCCCCCTACCCTAACCGCTAAACCCCTAAATTATCCCCCAACCCTAACCGCTAATCCCCTAAAGTTATCCCCCTACCCTAACCGCTAAACCCCTAAAGTTATCCCCCTACCCTAACCGCTAAACCCCTAAATTATCCCCCTACCCTAACCGCTAAACCCCTAAATTATCCCCCTACCCTAACCGCTAAACCCCTAAATTATCCCCCTACCCTAACCGCTAAACCCCTAAATTATCCCCCTACCCTAACCGCTAAACCCCTAAAGTTATCCCCCAACCCTAACCACTAAAACCCTAAAGTTTTCCCCCTACCCTAACCGCTAAACCCCTAAAGTTATCCCCCTACTCTAACCGCTAAACCCCTAAAGTTTTCCCCCTACCCTAACCGCTAAACCCCTAAAGTTATCCCCCTACCCTAACCACTAAACCCCTAAAGTTATCCCCCTACCCTAACCGCTAATCCCCTAAAGTTATCCCCCTAACCACTAAACCCCTAAAGTTATCCCCCTACCCTAACCGCTAAACCCCTAAATTATCCCCCTACCCTAACCGCTAAACCCCTAAATTATCCCCCTACCCTAACCGCTAAACCCCTAAAGTTATCCCCCAACCCTAACCACTAAAACCCTAAAGTTTTCCCCCTACCCTAACCGCTAAACCCCTAAAGTTATCCCCCTACTCTAACCGCTAAACCCCTAAAGTTATCCCCCTACCCTAACCGCTAAACCCCTAAAGTTATCCCCCAACCCTAACCGCTAATCCCCTAAAATTATCCCCCTACCCTAACCGTTAATCCCCTAAATTATCCCCCTACTCTAACCGCTAAACCCCTAAAGTTATCCCCCTACCCTAACCGCTAAACCCCTAAAGTTATCCCCCTACCCTAACCGCTAATCCCCTAAAGTTATCCCCCTAACCACTAAACCCCTAAAGTTATCCCCCTACCCTAACCCCCTAAATTATCCCCCTACCCTAACCGCTAAACCCCTAAATTATCCCCCTACTCTAACCGCTAAACCCCTAAAGTTATCCCCCTACCCTAACCACTAAAACCCTAAAGTTATCCCCCTACCCTAACCGCTAATCCCCTAAAGTTATCCCCCTACCCTAACCGCTAATCCCCTAAAGTTATCCCCCTACCCTAACCGCTAAACCCCCAAATTATCCCCCTAACCACTAAACCCCTAAAGTTATCCCCCTACCCTAACCGCTAAACCCCTAAAGTTATCCCCCTACCCTAACCGCTAATCCCCTAAAGTTATCCCACTGCCCTAACCGCTAAACCCCTAAAGTTATCCCCCTACCCTAACCGCTAATCCCCTAAAGTTATCCCACTGCCCTAACCGCTAAACCCCTAAAGTTATCCCCCTCCCTAACCGCTAAACCCCTAAAGTTATCCCACTGCCCTAAAACTTACCCCGTAGAAGCGTCCAGTAGCGGAGCGGCCGGCGGCGGAGGGTCAGTCTGCGGCAGAACACCGGCGGATGCTTGGTCGTGGCCAGACAGTCGCGTCCAGATGTCCCACCCCGTCTGTTTAATACAAAGCCCCATAGTGTTGTGCAATGGCAGAGACTGAGGATGCTGTGTCTGTGCTCTTATTTGCAGATATGGGAGAAGTTACCTCACCTTAAAGCTGTTGTTCAGTATAAAGGCAGCCTGCAGGAGAAGCAAGCACATGTATACACGGTACGTCATGCTACATACTTACCTGATAACCAGATATAGCTCACATACATACATATACATTCGTTGGAGCACATGGTGCTGTTATTTAACGCAGTAATAATACTCTCCCCTTTTCTTTCTTCTTCTTTGTGTATGTAAAGCGCGTGACAATGTATATTCCTACATTCTTACCTAAACTGGCAATCGTGTGCTGCTCCTGTTATACATCTGTACAAATCCTGATTGTGTGCCTAACATAATGGCCGCCATCCAGTTTCAATCAATCCTTTAGTCAGTGTAACACAGCAGCTACAATGTATCCTTATATTACTTAGATAACATTATCTATTGTTACAGTTTGCAGCTCAAACTGCAGGGAACATTGGCAACAAATGATCCCAAACTGGAAAGTGTTACAAAGATCTTGCACTGCTGGGGAGGTGGGATAAGGCCTGCCATAGAATTCAAAGGACGCTTTAAAACTCATTAAAAATGGCATTAAGAGTTGGAGGGGAAAAAAAGGCCAGTAACTATGATCTAATACTACAAAACTGATTTATTTAAAAAAAAAAAACCCCCATATAAGATCTCGTATGTTAAACTGCTTCGTTATTTCTCTGCTTCGTTAAAGGCAGAAGTTTGATACATTTCATGCCGTTTTCTAAAATCCCACCCAAATCTGACCTTGAGCTAAAACCATCGCTTAAAATCGGCCAATTAGCAGCACGACCCAAAGTGTGGCCCTTCATATCTCCAAATCCACTGACTTCTAACCGGCTGTCAATGTGAGGCTCAGCAGCTGTGTCAGGGAGACCATGTGGCTGCCATTTCATGTCCCAGAATCCCCTGTGTCTCAGCTTCTCTCGCCCAAGTGAGGCCAGTGACATCATCAGACTGGAACGGAAGCTTCACCTGGTCCTGCCTGCCATGATGTCCTATCCCCAGGCAGCCGGGAGTTGGCGAGGGACTTTATCCCGCTTTAAATATAAAATCAGGAGAGTTTAGGTCGGGGAGAACAAGGATGTGGCATCCATGTCTCCAGAATGATATCAAGATGATCCAGAAGAGGAAAATTTAAATGGTGCAGAGTTGGAAGGGAAAACAAATGTATTAGGAAAGCATAAAACCTGTATACACCTGTGGAGGAGATGAGGGGGCAGGGAGGTGAGAGAGGTCACAGTGAAGCTGGAGAGGGGTAGTCCTTCTCTTAAAGAGTAGTGGATACATGGAGCAGGCTCAGCGGAGGTGGTGGCGCTAATACACATAGGTAACAATAGGTACAACTTACCCTAAATAATAACTGAAATCAAGTACAATCTTAAATTAGGGAATTAGCCAGAACACGGGGACCAGGTGGTCCGTTCCTGCTGACCCATTAGGTGTTATTGACACATCGCAAAATTCATCTTTTATGTCATTGGACAGTGGGAAGAGTTCATGGAGTTGGGGAAGGACATTACGGATGCCCACCTGGATGACATCATAAGCGCACAAAAACCCAACCAATGCTGCGTCCTCATCTACACCTCCGGTACGACCGGGATTCCGAAAGGAGTCATGCTGAGCCACGACAATGTGCGTGGAGTATAACGTCTGAGCTAATGTCTTCCACCGTGGCGTCTCCGCCGGTATCTTCCCTTCTCCTCCCAGCCGTAAAGCCCACTGCTCTCCCCATGCAGATCACGTGGACGGCCGCACACGCCAGCCGCGCTGGAGACATGACGCCCGCAGAGATCCAGCAGGAAACCATCGTCAGTTACCTCCCTCTCAGCCACATCGCGGGCCAGATTTTCGACTTGTGGACGGGACTGAAATGGGGAGAACACGTTTACTTTGCAGATCCGGGCGCCCTGAAGGTCTGTGAGTGAGGAGTTTGAATTAACGAGTGTGTTAGTCCGTGGTGACGTGAAACTTACACTTGCCCTTTCCTTGCCACGCGATCTGTGGCCCAGATCCACGAGACGCCGCTAAGGTTTATCATGCGTTAGTTTGCTCCCATTCACATGAATGGTAGTAAAGGCGTCGCAGGCCCAGCCTTAGAGTTGGCGAGGCCCAAGGCGGCACGCTGGCAGCGGGGCCCCTGTCTCTCCCTCTATGTCTCTCCCTCCCTCTCTCCCCCCTCTGTTTCCCTCCCACTATGTCTCCCTCCGCCTGTCTCCCCGCTCTGTCTCCCTCTCTCCCCCCTCTGTGTCTCCTGCTGCTGCTGCTTCTTACTAGAGCTGCTGCTTCTTACTTGAGCTGCTGCTTCTGACTGCTGCTGGTGAGACTGCTGGGAGACAGCGAGAGACACGTAGGGAGAGACACGCAGGGAGAGAGACACGCAGGGAGAGAGACACGTAGAGAGAGAGACACGCAGGGAGAGAGACACGCAGGGAGAGAGACACAGAGGGAGAGAGACACGCAGGGAGAGAGACACGCAGGGAGAGAGACACGCAGGGAGAGAGACACGCAGGGAGAGAGACACGCAGGGAGAGAGACACGTAGAGAGAGAGACACGCAGGGAGAGAGACACGCAGGGAGAGAGACACGCAGGGAGAGAGACACGCAGGGAGAGAGACACGTAGAGAGAGAGACACGCAGGGAGAGAGACACGCAGGGAGAGAGACACGCAGGGAGAGAGACACGCAGGGAGAGAGACACAGAGGGAGAGAGACACGCAGGGAGAGAGACACGCAGGGAGAGAGACACAGAGGGAGAGAGACACGCAGGGAGAGAGACACGTAGAGAGAGAGACACGCAGGGAGAGAGACACGCAGGGAGAGAGACACAGAGGGAGAGAGACACGCAGGGAGAGAGACACGCAGGGAGAGAGACACGCAGGGAGAGAGACACAGAGGGAGAGAGACACGCAGGGAGAGAGACACGCAGGGAGAGAGACACGCAGAGAGAGAGACACGCAGGGAGAGAGACACGCAGGGAGAGAGACACGCAGGGAGAGAGACACGCAGGGAGAGAGACACGCAGGGAGAGAGACACGCAGGGAGAGAGACACGCAGGGAGAGAGACACGCAGGGAGAGAGACACGCAGGGAGAGAGACACGCAGGGAGAGAGACACGCAGGGAGAGAGACACAGAGGGATACACGGGCGGCTGCAACTGCCGTGCAAGTTACTTTCTCTCGTTTCGGTCAGTAGATTAGCGCTGCGGGGGTCCCACTAATTTGCCCATGTGTTGAGCGCCACTGACTTGCAGCGCTCTGTGCGGGGCCCGCGGCAACCGCCTTCTGTTAAAAAGAAATAAATAAGTCATCATATTAGTATTTTACATATAGATAGATAAGGAAATGGGACGGGGTTCCTAGGATGCTGGCACAAGTTTGTGGGTTCAATTCCATGCACAGGTATATGAAAATGAGAACAATATATATATATACACACCATGTTAAATGGTTTTGAAGCAAAAGGTGGCACTGTGTGCTCTTTTGCATGTCATCTCCCAGAATCCCTTGCTTCAGTGGAAGTGCTTTGTGCTGGGTGATAATGGTGAAAGGCGGGGTTGCAGATCTGTCTAAGACATGCAGATGAGCATACAGTAATATTTCCATTTGCTATATATATATATATATATATATACACACACTTAGTTAAGTTATGGTGGGTAAAAAGTGACAAAAACCCTCCACAGCAAAGCATACTGTATAGCAAATGGAAATATTCCTGTATGCTCATTTGCATGTCTTAGGTCTGCAATCCCGCCTTTCACCATCCTCACCCAGGGTTAAGATGCATAGCCAGAAAACCCACCCCCAGAAAGCTGTTTGGACCTTAATGGGTCTCTTCAGTGTGGGGTTGGTTAGGTAGTGAAACCTATCCCTGCTTCATTTTGCATGGCCAGTATAACCAACCCCACACTAAAGAGACCCATTAAGGTCGAAACGGCTGTCTGCGAGTGGGTTTGCTGGCTATGCATCTTAACCCAGGCTGTGCTTAAAACTGTGACCATGCAGCAAGCTTAAACTTATAGGGGACCATGTTAAATGGTTTTGAAGCAAAAGGTGACACTGTGTGCTCATTTGCATGTCATTTCCCAGAATCCCTTGCTGCAGTGGAAGTGCTGTGTGCTGGGTGATAATGGTGAAAGGCGGGGTTGCAGACCTGTCTAAGACATGCAATGTTAATTCTGCGCTAACAATATAACAACATGGCGGCTGATTTTGATGCACTTTTTCCTTTTTTTATTACATCCCATTAATATCTGGGCGTCCAGCGCCGCCATTGCTGCACGCCACAAATATCCGGAATTGTTTTACTTTTTTAAATTAACGCTAATGGCTGAGATGCAGAAATTTCAGAGTATGATACAGGCGCACGCAATTAAAAATTTTGTGCGCCAATTTTACGCCCCAAAAGCGGTTTGCAACGCTCAGTACCCACGCCACAGGGTGTTTGCGAATAGAATGGGAGGAGGCAGGTACTTTGTAACCACGACAACAGCCTTTGCCAATCATACTGCAAGTTGTGTGCCTTGGGCAAAGTGGAACGGAGCATTCTGATTGGCTGACGCTACACCCCTGGTTTAATATGCGTTCTGCGTCCTGTTCTCCGTGACAGGGGACACTGGTGGACACGCTGCGGGAGGCACAGCCCACGGCTCTCATGGGGGTCCCGCGAGTGTGGGAGAAAATCATGGAGCAGATCAAAGACGTGTCGGCACAGGCTGGGCTCCTCCGGAGGAAGATGCTGTCCTGGGCGATGGCCGTCAGCTTGGAAAGTAACCGGAGCCCACCCAGGAAGTACTAAATAATACTATAACCGTGACATATTGTACCCACCCCCTAATGCCAGGACACCCTCCCTAATACAGCCTCATAATGTTAATATTATCGGGAGCACATAAAATGGTATCCATTAAAAGTAAGTGACAGGCAGATACAGATAGATTTTTGTCCAAATCACATTCATTCACTTCAAATTAATATAAATATATATATATAACGGAAATAGCGGTGTTAGTCCAGTTGCGATAGTGCAGAATAAATGAGTTTTTCAGTATTAGGTGAGACCTTTTTTATTTGGACTAACAATTTATGTCCTAGGACAAGCTTCCGAGAGTCCTGCTCTCTTCCTCAGGTCGGCAATACTGGTATACAAAGGAATCTATGGCTTAGACAGGGATTGGAAAAAAAGAAAAAAAAGGAAGACTAAAGAACAGAGAGATGTATATGAGGTGGGGTGGGGGAGGCACTGGAAGAGTGTTAAAACAGAGATAAGGAAGGTGAGAATTGGGGATGGCTGTGGGATCTTGGCATATATGTTTGCAGAGTTTGCAATGTGTGTTGTTGCACGGTTTTGTGCCATTATCAGTGTCTTTAAGTTTGTTATGAAGTTTGCTGCTGACTAATTTCTGTTTGAGGTTTGGTGGTTGCCGGAACGCAAGAATGGGAGGTTTGGGGAAGATTTCTTTTAATGTCACAACGCCTGCCAGCATGGGTTGCAGATCTTTGATTATTTTTTGTATACCCTCTAGGGTAGGGTTGTATGTGGCCACTAGTGTAGGGTGACCATTCGTCCCGTTTTTGCCGGGACAGTCCCGTTTTTTGCTGGGCTGTCCCGGTTGCCCGTCCGTTCCGGGAATGTCCCGGTTCTTCTCCCTGGTGCGCGGGGGAGTCGGGGGGGGGGGGGGGCGCGAGCGGCGGCGGCGAGGAGGAGGATGCAGCAGCCGGGTAGTATTTTTTTCATGTTAGAATGCCGGGGGGGGCTGGGCTTAGAGAGTAGAAGCAGGGGATTGGTTGGAGGTCAGAGGATCTCGGAGGCGGGGCTTAGTACCGGGTGGAGTTAGCTGCTTCTCAGTGAGAGAGAGGTGTGTGTGTGTTTGTGTGTGTGTGTGTTGTCTGTATCCTCTATGTGTTTGTGTGCTGTCTGTCTGTGTGTGTGCTGTCTATGTGTGTGTCTCTTGTCTGTGTGTGTCTCTTGTCTGTGTGTGTGTCCTGTCTGTCTGTGTGTTTGTCCTGTCTGTCTGTGTGTGTGTCATAGGAGGAGCTGAGGGGGAGATATGAGGAGGGGGAGATATGAGGAGCTGAGGGGAAGGTATGTGGAGGGGGAGATCTGAGGAGCTGAGAGGAAGGTATGAGTAGGGGGAGATCTGAGGAGCTGAGGGGAAGGTATGAGGATGGGAAGATATGAGGAGCTGAGGGGAAGGTATGAGGAGGGGGAGATCTGAGGAGCTGAGGGGAAGGTATGAGTAGGGGGAGATCTGAGGAGCTGAGGGGAAGGTATGAGTAGGGGGAGATCTGAGGAGCTGATGGGAAGATATGAGGAGCTGAGGGGAAGGTATGAGGAGGGGGAGATCTGAGGAGCTGAGGGGAAGGTATGAGTAGGGGGAGATCTGAGGAGCTGAGGGGAAGGTATGAGGATGGGAAGATATGAGGAGCTGAGGGGAAGGTATGAGGAGGGGGAGATCTGAGGAGCTGAGGGGAAGGTATGAGTAGGGGGAGATCTGAGGAGCTGAGGGGAAGGTATGAGGATGGGAAGATATGAGGAGCTGAGGGGAAGGTATGAGGAGGGGGAGATCTGAGGAGCTGAGGGGAAGGTATGAGGAGGGGGAGATCTGAGGAGCTGAGGGGAAGGTATGAGTAGGGGGAGATCTGAGGAGCTGAGGGGAAGGTATGAGGAGGGGGAGATATGAGGGGAAGGTACAGTATGAGGAGGGGGAGATAAATGACGTAATTCGCCCCATCGTATGCAAATGTATTTATGGGTTTTTGGGAGAGCACTCACATTTATGGTAGTAATAATTTATTTCGGAATCACATAATCTTTTTAAAAAGATATATCGATGACCTGATCCTAATTTGGGACGGTGATAGTGATAATTTGGGTACATTCATCGATATATTGAATACAAATAATTTTAATTTTAATTTCACGTTTGAAAGTCATGTAACAAATATAAATTATTTGGATATACATTTATATATTGATCTATCCTGTACCATCCAGATGGAGGTTTTCAGGAAGACCAATTCACAAAACACTTTTTTAAGATCAGACAGCAGTCACCCACGGTCTTTATTAAAGGGGATACCTAAAGGTCAATTTCTTAGGCTGAGGAGGCTGTGTTCCTCAGATGAGACATACATCTATCATTCCAGCGGTTTGACACAGAGGTTTAAGGACCGGGGGTATGATGTTTTAACTTTAAGAAATGCATTTGAAAATGCATTACATCTGGATAGAGACCGTCTTACCTCTACCTGTGGTGACAAATCACAAAAGAATGAGAAATAAAAACAGTGGTTCTGTCAATGAATCTTTAGCACCGTTTTTTATAACAAGATTCAGTAATCAGGCCCAACAGGTCAAAAACATAATTCACAAACATTGGGTGTTTTAAGTCTGGATAATGAACTTCTTCCATTTATTGAGAAAGGTCCTAGAATGGTTTTTACAAAAGCTAAACCATCCATATATCCCCTAGCCTTTTCTCTTCAACGAATATAGTGGTGTCCCTGAATAAAACAAAAGGTTTTTTTTAGATGTGGTACATGCAAGATTTGCAGGTACGCTCATCCTGCTAAGAATCTTGTAGTTGAGAAAATGAAATATCCCTTTGTGATTAGATCTTTTATAAACTGTAATACATAGTTTGTAATTTATTACATATGGTGTAAATGTTCTAAGGGATACGTGGGGAGAACAATAAGACCATTGAAACAGCGGATGATGGAACATGTTAGGTTTATTAGAATTAAGGATTTGAATTATCCAGTTTCAAGACACGTTGTGGAATGTCCCCAGGGTGGAGATTCTAAAGCGAGGTGGTGACAGAATTAACATCTTGAACAAGAGACAGATGTTTTCTTTAGATACCTTGGCCCCACATGGCATTAATGTTGACTGGGAATTGCAACATTTTCTGCATTAAATGATTATTAAATTATTTTTATTGTTCTTTTTCCCTTTGCTTTTCTTTCCCATCCCCTTGTCGCCCTTCTTGTAGTAGGTGTTGTCTGTGAGTTGTCTATTGCCTTCTTCTATGCATTTATTTGTGTTCATAAGCACCACTGCGCCTCCTTGATCTGCTGGTTTGATGGTGGTGTTGTGGTTGTTGCGCAGTTCCTTGCTTGCAGATCTCCCCATGGGGGATAGGTTGTACATTGGTTTTTTTTCTGCTGTGCTGATGCTAGTGAGCAAACTCGCGATCTGAAGCTCTGTATGTAGCCGTCTAGTTTGACGTTGCGTCCTGTTGGTGGTGTGAAGTAGGTGTTCTTCTTCTTGTTGTTCTCCGTCATTATGGGTGTGCTCTCTTTTTTTGTGGAAATATCCTTTCAGTCGTAGTCTCCTGCAGAATTCTTCTAGGTCCGAGTATAATTGGATTTGATCCAGTTTGGTGGTGGGACAGAATGTTAGTCCTTTGGAGAGAACTGAGGTCTCAGGTTTTGAGAGTTTATAATCAGACAGGTTTATAACTCCATGGCAGGCTGTGTGCTCTTCTGGGTTGACGGTGTGTATCTGTCTTGAAAAGTCAGTTGGGGTTTCTAGTTGTAAGTAGTTGTCCTGCTTTTTGTTGGTTTGAAATCCCTTATGTTGTGTCCATGGTCTGCAGTCATACTGAGAGAGGAGTTGTCGTTTCTTCTGTTTCTTATAGATTAAGTTCCGCTGCAGTCTCTTGTGCAGAGTTTGCATATCTTTTTCCAGTTTGCTGGTATTTGCACTGCTTTGCAATTGCAGGGTTTGGAGTATTGTGCATTTTTGCCGTTCTAATTCCTGTTTTTTTCCATATAGTTGATGGATCAGTTTGTTTCTCAGTTTCTCACTGGTGCGTTTGCAGAGTTCTTCAGCACATATATATATATGAGGCCAGGTTAATCTACGTGCTCCGGACTATGACTCCCGGAGGCCTCAATGAGGAGCTTAAATGAGTCTGTTTTCTATGAATGCTTTTTTGCTTATGTTATACAATGATCGAGTATTGTATCATGCTTTATGTGTGATGTCACTATGTCTCCATTGTGTCACATCCTTTGCACACCTACACTTCCCTTGTTTGTTTTATGCAGTTTTGGTTTCGTCTATGGACTGTGCTCTGATACCCTGTATTATCTCCTTTTATGGTTCTGTTTGTGGTGTATGTTGAGCCAATTGCTGTCTGCCATCTCTCTGCCCTGAGCCCGTGTCGGGATGGTGGGTGTCGCTGTCAGTGGCAGAGTTCAACACTGCGCATGCGTAGGCTGCTTGCCGGCGTTCTACATTGCCAGGGATACTTTGCACTGCTCCCGTGTACTAATGCGGTGCACGGAGCCTGATCCTGATTGGCGCTCCGGCCTTCAGCGCTTGTAGTTCGACTGCGCATGCCTGACATGCGACGCGCCGCCAGACTGACGCTGGTAACCGGGGCACGAGTGTCAGTGTGGGCTACTCGGATTGCAGGACTGCCTGCTCCCTGTCCGTGGTTGCAGATGGCCAATTGCCTGACAGGTATTGGGGTATGTGGTTCAGAGCACAGCTATGTTGAATGCCATTCCTGATTGTGCATTGGTGATTGGTTTTCTCTGTTGTAGTGCATCATGGGTGGGGGTATATATGTATGGTCACTATCACTTGTTGGTTGCACGGCCCCGAGGAAGGTCTCCGTGTGGGACCGAAACGTCGGCTTACGTGTCTATGTTTTGAATACAGGATTTTTTTGGATTAACCCCTTGCAGTTTGCTGTCTCTTTACTGGTCTTTGGATTGGTTCATATGCTGTGTGTTTCTCTATGGGACTAGCATCTGCCTTTTGCTTCATTACAGTGTGCTGACTGGCCTCTTGTGGATTATATATATATATATATATACAGTGCTAGACAAATCGCGGCCGGATTTGCACCCGTGGCGACCCCGCCTAATGGCCGCTTAGCGCAAGCGGTTCTGTGATTTAAAAAAAAAATTATTTTTTTTATTTTTATTTATTATTTATTTTTTTACAAATCCAGCAACCGAGGCGGGAGTTGGTAGTGGAGGTGATCCTCTGTCCCCGCGCTCCCGCTGCCCGCCGGGTGGGAGGTGGTAGTGGAGGTGATCCTCTGTCCCCGCGCTCCCGCTGCCCGCCGGGCGGGAGGTGGTAGTGGAGGTGCTCCTCTGTCCCCGCGCTCCCGCTGCCCGCCGGGTGGGAGGTGGTAGTGGAGGTGCTCCTCTGTCCCCGCGCTCCCGCTGCCCGCCGGGTGGGAGTTGGTAGTGGAGGTGATCCTCTGTCCCCGCGCTCCCGCTGCCCGCCGGGTGGGAGGTGGTAGTGGAGGTGCTCCTCTGTCCCCGCGCTCCCGCTGCCCGCCGGGTGGGAGTTGGTAGTGGAGGTGCTCCTCTGTCCCCGCGCTCCCGCTGCCCGCCGGGTGGGAGTTGGTAGTGGAGGTGCTCCTCTGTCCCCGCGCTCCCGCTGCCCGCCGGGCGGGAGGTGGTAGTGGAGGTGATCCTCTGTCCCCGCGCTCCCGCTGCCCGCCGGGTGGGAGTTGGTAGTGGAGGTGCTCCTCTGTCCCCGCGCTCCCGCTGCCCGCCGGGTGGGAGTTGGTAGTGGAGGTGATCCTCTGTCCCCGCGCTCCCGCTGCCCGCCGGGCGGGAGGTGGTAGTGGAGGTGCTCCTCTGTCCCCGCGCTCCCGCTGCCCGCCGGGTGGGAGGTGGTAGTGGAGGTGCTCCTCTGTCCCCGCGCTCCCGCTGCCCGCCGGGTGGGAGGTGGTAGTGGAGGTGATCCTCTGTCCCCGCGCTCCCGCTGCCCGCCGGGCGGGAGGTGGTAGTGGAGGTGAGCCTCTGTCCCCGCGCTCCCGCTGCCCGCCGGGCGGGAGGTGGTAGTGGAGGTGCTCCTCTGTCCCCGCGCTCCCGCTGCCCGCCGGGCGGGAGGTGGTAGTGGAGGTGATCCTCTGTCCCCGCACTCCCGCTGCCCGCCGGGCGGGAGGTGGTAGTGGAGGTGCTCCTCTGTCCCCGTGCTCCCGCTGCCCGCTGGGTGGGAGTTGGTAGTGGAGGTGAGCCTCTGTCTCCCCGCACTCCCGCTGCCCGCCGGGCGGGAGGTGGTAGTGGAGGTGATCCTCTGTCCCCGCGCTCCCGCTGCCCGCCGGGTGGGAGGTGGTAGTGGAGGTGATCCTCTGTCCCCGCGCTCCCGCTGCCCGCCGGGTGGGAGGTGGTAGTGGAGGTGCTCCTCTCTCCCCGCACTCCCGCTGCCCGCCGGGCGGGAGGTGGTAGTGGAGGTGCTCCTCTGTCCCCGCGCTCCCGCTGCCCGCCGGGTGGGAGGTGGTAGTGGAGGTGCTCCTCTCTCCCCGCACTCCCGCTGCCCGCCGGGCGGGAGGTGGTAGTGGAGGTGATCCTCTGTCCCCGCGCTCCCGCTGCCCGCCGGGTGGGAGGTGGTAGTGGAGGTGCTCCTCTGTCCCCGCGCTCCCGCTGCCCGCCGGGCGGGAGGTGGTAGTGGAGGTGATCCTCTGTCCCCGCGCTCCCGCTGCCCGCCGGGTGGGAGGTGGTAGTGGAGGTGATCCTCTGTCCCCGCGCTCCCGCTGCCCGCCGGGTGGGAGGTGGTAGTGGAGGTGCTCCTCTGTCCCCGCGCTCCCGCTGCCCGCCGGGCGGGAGGTGGTAGTGGAGGTGATCCTCTGTCCCCGCGCTCCCGCTGCCCGCCGGGTGGGAGGTGGTAGTGGAGGTGATCCTCTGTCCCCACGCTCCCGCTGACCGCCGGGCGGGAGGTGGTAGTGGAGGTGATCCTCTGTCCCCGCGCTCCCGCTGCCCGCCGGGTGGGAGTTGGTAGTGGAGGTGCTCCTCTGTCCCCGCGCTCCCGCTGCCCGCCGGGTGGGAGTTGGTAGTGGAGGTGCTCCTCTGTCCCCGTGCTCCCGCTGCCCGCTGGGTGGGAGTTGGTAGTGGAGGTGCTCCTCTGTCCCCGCGCTCCCGCTGCCCGCCGGGTGGGAGTTGGTAGTGGAGGTGAGCCTCTGTCCCCGCGCTCCCGCTGCCCACCGGGTGGGAAGTGGTAGTGGAGGTGATCCTCTGTCCCCGCGCTCCCGCTGCCCACCGGGTGGGAAGTGGGTGCGGGGATGCTCCTCCCCGTTCCGGTGCTCGTCCCCGGGTGGAGATTCTAAAGCGAGGTGGTGACAGAATTAACATCTTGAACAAGAGAGAGATGTTTTCTTTAGATACCTTGGCCCCACATGGCATTAATGTTGACTGGGAATTGAAAAATTTTCTGCATTAAATGATTATTAAATTATTTTTATTGTTCTTTTTCCCTTTGCTTTTCTTTCCCATCCCCTTGTCGCCCTTCTTGTAGTAGGTGTTGTGGGAGAGTGTGTGTGTATGGGAGAGTGTGTGTGTGTATGGGAGAGTGTGTGTGTGTATGGGAGAGTGTGTGTGTGTATGGGAGTGTGTGTGTGTGTGTGTGTGTGTGTGTGTGTGTGTGTGTGTGTATGGGAGAGTGTGCGAGAGTGTGTGTGTGTGTGTGTATGGGAGAGTGTGTGTATGGGAGAGTGTGTGTGTGTATGGGAGTGTGTGTGTGTGTGTGTGTGTGTGTGTGTGTGTGTGTGTGTGTGTGTGTGTGTGTGTATGGGAGAGTGTGTGTGTGTGTGTGTGTGTGTGTGTGTGTGTGTGTGTGTGTGTGTGTGTGTGTGTGTGTGTGTGTGTGTGTGTGAGAGTGTGTGTGTGTGTGTGGGAGAGTGTGTGTGTATGTGTGGGAGAGTGTGTGTGTGTATGGGAGAGTGTCTGTGTGTGTGTGGGAGAGTGTGTGTGTGTGTATGGGAGAGTGTGTGTGTGTGTGTATGGGAGAGTGTGTGTATGGGAGAGTGTGTGTGTGTGTATGGGAGAGTGTGTGTATGGGAGAGTGTGTGTGTGTATGGAAGAGTGTGTGTGTGTGTGTGTGTGTGTGTGTGTGTGTGTGTGTGTGTGTGTGTGTGTGTGTGTGTGTGTGTGTGTGTGTGTGTGTGTGTGTGTGTGTGTAGGAGAGTGTGTGTGTATGGGAGTGTGTGTATGGGAGTGTGTGTATGGGAGTGTGTGTGTATGGGAGTGTGTATGGGAGTGTGTGTGTGTATGGGAGTGTGTGTGTGTATGGGAGTGTGTGTATGAGACAGTGTGTGTGTGTGTGTGTGTATGAGAGAGAGAGTGTGTGTGTGTGTATGAGAGAGTGTGTGTGTGTGTGTGTGTATGAGAGAGAGTGGGTGTGTGGGTGTGCAGGACACCAGAGGTACCCCCAATCAGTCACCCCCCCATCTAGTCAGTCCGTCACCCCCTCCCCCCCAATCATTCAGTCGCCTCCTCTGTCTCTCTCTCCCCTCTTCCATCTCTCTCTCTCCCCTCTTCCGTCTCTCTCTCCCCTCTTCCGTCTCTCTCTCCCCTCTTCCGTCTCTGTCCCGTCTCTCTCCCGTCTCTGTCTCGCTCCCGTCTCTGTCTCGCTCACCTGTCTCTGTCTCGCTCCCCTGTCTCTGTCTCTCTCTCCCCTCTCTGTCTCTCTCCCCTCTCTCTGTCTCTCTCCCATCTCTCTCCCGTCTCTCTCTCGTCGTCTCTCGTCTCTGTCTCTCTGTCTCTCTCTCTGTCTCTCTCGCCCCTCTCTCTGTCTCTCTCGCCCCTCTCTCTCTCTCCCCTCTCTCTGTCTCTCTCTCCCCTCTCTCTGTCTCTCTCACTCCCCTCTCTCTGTCTGTGTCTCTCTCTCCTCTCTGTCTCTCTCTCCCCTCTCTGTCTCTCTCTCTCTCCTCTCTGTTCCTCTCTCTCTGTCTGTGTCTGTATCTCTCTCTCCTCTCTGTCTGTCTCCCACACTCTGGATCTGGATATCTAAGTTTACCCTATATATCTTAATTGAAATATACCTACACTCAAGCTTCACGCGGGAGACAATCTGAATCCCCCCTAACCCAGAAGACAGGTAGGAAACACCTCCCCTCCAACATATAACATTGCGGGAATGCGGGTAACTGGACACTGAGGGACTACGGATCAGGTAAGATCCCAGGCGGGATTGCTGCTTTAGATATTGTGAAGCAGGGACGTCCAGACACTGGTTAATGGGTGCAGGAAACTAGTCACACACACACTCACGCAACGAGGGCTAATTGTAATTTTGGGGGGCGGGGCTACGGGCGGGGCTAGGTGGCGAGTAGATTTTTTGGTTCGGCGAGTGGATTTTTGGGTGATTTGTCAAGCACTGTATATATATACAGCCTCACACTGATGATACCCATCAAGGTTGAAACATGTATGTGAGTAGGTCTAATGGCTTTGCATCTCATCCCAGCCTCTGTTTAAAAGCTGTGTTTAAAACAGCATGCAGTGGCTTGAGGATTGGCTTGTGTAATACGAGCTTGAGACAAAAGGTGGCACTGAGTGCTCATTTGCATGTCATTTCCCAGAATCCCTTGCTGCAGTGGAAGCGCTGTATGCTGGGTGACAATCGGGAAAGACAGGGTTGCAGACCTGTCTAAGACATGCAAATGAACATACAGTAATATTTACAGTTGCTTTATATATTGTGACAAACGGCTTACTCTGGGGCTCCGTCGTTTGTCCGGGACTGTTTAGAACACGGTCTTTTAGGGTAGGTTAAATGATGAGGCGTCACGTACTGTTCCTTTAAACAGGCTATGCCTGGTTTATTCAGTCCCAGGCACTGAGACTGCCACAGTGCATACAACAGAAAACAGATCAAAACAAAAGCTGCTCACCTGAGCGATAACTTAACTTAGATATCCCTGACTCAAGGTTGGAAGTGGCTTTTCCACTCCCAACAACAAAACAAGGTACTTTTGCAGTCTTATACAAATGAACAGAAAGATTGAACCTGTTTGGGGAAGAGGCTTCTCCCCTCTGTAGTTCAGCAGCCTTCCAGCCTCCTGGCTCTTGTGGAGAGCCCAGAGCAAACAGGAAAACAGTCTTACATACCTGATTCCTAATTAGCATGACAGGTGACAGAAATCAGGCAGCAGACAAACTCTGGTCTGGATCTCTCATCCCTCAGTTCCAGCGCTTGCCAAACTGTGGGATGGAGTGTATGTATTATAAGGCTGCACTCCCAGGCCAAACAGGATAGAAACTGTTTAGTATCCTGGGAGCCCTATATACGGAATTTATTACCATCCCCTGGTTTCTGTCACATATCCTCCCCCCCAGCTCAGACCTCGAGGGATGAGCGACCATGGATATTAGGGAGTGCATCCTTGACAACCCGTCAGCATTGCCATGTTTGTGCCCTGACCTGTGTTCCACAGAAAATTTAAAGGGTTGTAGGCTTAGGAACCACCTGGTCACTCTAGCATTCTTTTCCCTGTTTTGACACATCCAGGTAAGGGGTGCATGATCTGTGACCAACCGGAATTTTCTCCCCAACAGGTAGTATTTGAGCGTCTCTACAGCCCACTTTATTGCGAGACACTCTTTCTCTACTATGGAGTAATTTTTCTCCTGGGGATTTAGTTTCCTACTTAAATAAAGGATGGGGTGCTCCTCACCTTGAGACTCCTGGGAGAGTACCGCCCCCAGCCCTACCTCAGATGCGTCGGTTTGGACTACGAACTCTTTGGAGAAGTCAGGTGTGACCAACACTGGTTGGGCACAGAGAGCTTCTTTCAGGCTTCTAAAGGCTTGTTCGGTTTCGGGGGACCACTTTACCATTAGCGGTCCTCTTGCTTTTGTGAGGTCAGTTAGTGGGGTTGCCTTAGTTGCAAAATTGGGAATAAACCTTCTATAGTACCCAATTAACCCCAAAAAGGTCCTTACTTGTTTTTTTGTAACTGGCCTTGGCCAATTTTGTATCGCCTCCACTTTGAGTGTTTGGGGTTTGAGTAAACCTCTGCCAATAGAATATCCCAGATACTTGGCCTCCTCCAGACCAATAGTGCATTTAGCGGGGTTAGCAGTTAGTCCAGCAGACCGGACTGCGTCAAGCACAGCTTGGACCTTTGGAAGGTGGGATTGCCAATCCTCACTATGGATTACCACATCATCCAGGTAGGCGGCAGCATACCGAGCATGTGGTTTTAAAATTTTATCCATCATTCTTTGGAATGTGGCGGGAGCTCCATGTAAGCCAAAAGGCAACACCTTATACTGAAAGAGGCCGTCTGGGGTTGAGAAGGCTGTCTTTTCTTTTGCCCTTTCTGTGAGGGGAACCTGCCAGTACCCTTTTGTTAGGTCTAGGGTTGTGAGATATCGGGCTTTGCCCAGTCTCTCTACAAGTTCATCTACCCTGGGCATAGGATAAGTATCAAATTTTGACACCGCATTTAGTTTCCGGTAGTCATTACAAAACCTTGTTGTACCATCTGGCTTTGGGACTAAGACTATAGGGCTGTTCCACCCACTTTGGGATTCCTCAATTACACCTAGTTTTAGCATTTTTTTAACCTCTAAACTTATAGCCTTTCTTTTGGCCTCCGGGATTCGGTACGGTTTAAGGTTAACTCGGACCCCCGGTTCAGAGACTAGGTCATGTTCAATTACGCTAGTTCTACCTGGTTGTATAGAGAAGATTTCTTTGTTTCTTCTCACTAAATTCTGAACCTCTCGTTTCTGATGAACAGACAGGGTTTCAGCTATGCTAACCTCTGGGTCAGTTTCTTGATTCTCTGACGGACCTGGGGGTACTAGGGTTAACAAGACTTCTCTATCTTTCCAGGGCTTGAGTAGGTTTATATGGTAAATTTGCTCAGGTTTCCTCCTACCTGGCTGTCTTACCTTATAATTTACTTCTCCCACTCTTTCCAAGACCTCATATGGCCCATGCCATTTAGCAAGGAATTTACTCTCCACGGTGGGAACCAGAACTAGTACCCTATCACCTGGAAAAAAAATTCTGACCCTAGCACCCTTATTATACGTATTCCTCTGTGCTTCTTGAGCTTTCTCCATGTGTTCCCTCACTATGGGTAGGACTGCAGCAATGCGGTCCTGCATCTGGGCAACATGCTCTATTACACTTCTGTAAGGGGTAACCTCATGTTCCCAAGTCTCTTTGGCTATATCCAATAAGCCCCTTGGGTGTCGGCCATACAATAGTTCAAACGGGGAGAAGCCTGTGGATGATTGGGGAACTTCCCTAATGGCAAATAACAGGTACGGTAACAAACAATCCCAGTTTTTCCCATCTTTATCAACCGCCCGCCGTAACATGCTCTTTAAGGTTTTATTGAACCTTTCCACTAAACCATCTGTTTGTGGATGATAGACTGAGGTTCTGAGATGCTTGATTTTTAGGAGTTTACATAGCTCTTTTGTTACTTGGGACATAAACGGTGTTCCCTGGTCAGATAGAATCTCTTTAGGAATTCCGACCCGGGAAAACAGAACTACTAACGCTTTTGCTATGTTTTTAGCAGAGGTGCTACGTAGGGGAACTGCCTCCGGATATCGGGTGGCATAATCCAATATTACCAATATATGCTGATGTCCCCTAGCAGACTTTATTAAGGGTCCTACTAGATCCATAGCAATCCGGTCAAATGGTACCTCTATTATGGGAAGGGGTACCAATGGGCTGCGGTACGCCTTGAACGGGGCGGTGATCTGACATTCTGGGCATGAGGAACAATAATTCGTAATTTCTGCCAGAACCCCAGGCCAATAGAAGCTTCGGAGAACCTTTTCTTTTGTCTTTTCCACCCCTAGGTGTCCCCCCAATGGGTGACTATGTGCGAGGTGTAATACTACGTTACGGAATGTCCGTGGTACCAACAATTGTTTAGTTGTAACTGATTTCCTTTTATCAACCCGATATACTAGGTCGTACTCTACCTCGAAGTAGGGGTAAGCAAGTGACCTATCTGGTTGGCCAGGAGTACTATTCTGGTCCCGTATATTTCCCCTTGCTACCGCTAATGTGGGGTCCTCCCACTGGGCCTTCTTAAAACTCCCAGGACTGACCTCTAGGTCAGCGAGGGTCTTATCCGGTTCTGGGGTGGTAAGTGTCTGCTCAACATCTTGATTTGGGGTATTCCCTACCAAAGTAGTGATGGGGAAGGGAATTTTACAGCACTCCTCCTTTTCCCCCTTCTTATTTGGGCCCTCGTCAACCTCCATTTCTGAAAAAGGGAAAGGATTTGTTTCTTCTAATACTTCGTTATGGTCCGCTATTGAACTCTGGGCGCTATTCTGAGCGGGGGACCACATTTTTAGAAAATGGGGAAAGTCGGTCCCTATTAACACATCATGTGCCAGTTTGGGTACAATACCCACCTTGAAATCTAAAGAACCAAACTCTGTTTCAAAAAAAACATCACCAGTGGAATATTCATGATTATCCCCATGTATACAACAAATTGCCACTCTTTGTGAACTGTTTCCCTGTTTCTTCTTAATGGGCAAGAGGTATTCGGACACTAGTGTGACCATGCTCCCAGAGTCAAGAAGTGCCCGAACCCTCCTACCATTAACCTTTACAAATGCCCACAAATGGTTATTCAAGGGGTCCTCTGGGCTAGGGCCCATACATTGGGACAACAGCGCATAAGGTTCCACGCTGTTGCATTGCATGGGCTCATCATTTAGTGGGCAGATTTTTGCTGTGTGGCCCCTCTTATGACAATTTACACATTTAGGTACATAGTCTGTGTCCCACTTAGAGCCTTTTCCCGTCTCCCAATGTTGGCTATTGCCCTTAGTGTGCGAACCACTGTTGCTGGTGCTGCGTGAAGGTGGTCGCCGCTCTTCAGCGCCCCTTAACCCCGGTACCCTTTTACCGTCTCTGGAAGAGTCCTGGAACCTTGGGTAGTGGGGTTGCTCCACGACTGTGGGTTGCGGGTTCTCTTCTGTTGCATTGTACCTTTCTACGAGGGCCACAAGCTCATCCGCATTGTGGGGGTCACTCCGACTGACCCAACGGCGTAAGGCAGAGGGAAGTTTTCTCAAGAACTGGTCCATGACCAACCGTTCCACGATGTGGCTGGCTGAGTTGATCTCGGGTTGTAGCCACTTCCGGGCGAGGTGGATGAGGTCATACATCTGGCTTCGGGTGGCTTTATCCATCGTGAAGGACCATGCGTGAAACCTTTGTGCGCGAACAGCCGTGGTTACGCCGAGGCGGGCGAGGATCTCGAACTTCAATTTTGCATAAACGTTAGCTTCGGCTGGCTCTAGATCAAAGTAAGCCTTCTGGGGTTCGCCGCTTAGGAAGGGTGCGATTAGACCAGCCCACTCAGCTTCTGGCCATCCCTCTCTCTGTGCCGTGCGTTCAAACGTGAGAAGATAGGCTTCCACATCATCCGAGGGTCCCATCTTCTGAAGGTAGTGGCTTGCCCTGGTCATTTTCAGGACTGGGGCTGCCTCTGCCAGTGGAAGGTTACTAATAGTCTCCTTCAGGATCTCTAGTTCCTGCTGTAAGCCCTGGGCGAACCGTTGTTGCTCCTCTCTCAGCAAGCGGTTTGTCTCTTGCTGGTTTGCATTCGCCTGTTGCTGGTTTGCATTAGTCTCTTGCTGGTTTATTGACAGCCGTTGCTGGTTTGCATTAGTCTCTTGCTGGGCTATTAACAGCTGTTGCTGGGTTTCATTCGCCTGTTGCAGGGTTGCATTAATCTTTTGCTGGGCTTCATTCGCGTCTTTCTGGACAGCGACATTGCGTACCAGCGCACTCACCACGTCTTCCATCTTGTTTGGAGAGAGAGAAAAAAAAACTTTTATTTTTTTTTTTTCTTTAAAGTTCTTTAACCCCCAGACCTTTTAGTGTTCTGCCCGCATTCTCCACCATATGTGACAAACGGCTTACTCTGGGGCTCCGTCGTTTGTCCGGGACTGTTTAGAACACGGTCTTTTAGGGTAGGTTAAATGATGAGGCGTCACGTACTGTTCCTTTAAACAGGCTATGCCTGGTTTATTCAGTCCCAGGCACTGAGACTGCCACAGTGCATACAACAGAAAACAGATCAAACCAAAAGCTGCTCACCTGAGCGATAACTTAACTTAGATATCCCTGACTCAAGGTTGGAAGTGGCTTTTCCACTCCCAACAACAAAACAAGGTACTTTTGCAGTCTTATACAAATGAACAGAAAGATTGAACCTGTTTGGGGAAGAGGCTTCTCCCCTCTGTAGTTCAGCAGCCTTCCAGCCTCCTGGCTCTTGTGGAGAGCCCAGAGCAAACAGGAAAACAGTCTTACATACCTGATTCCTAATTAGCATGACAGGTGACAGAAATCAGGCAGCAGACAAACTCTGGTCTGGATCTCTCATCCCTCAGTTCCAGCGCTTGCCAAACTGTGGGATGGAGTGTATGTATTATAAGGCTGCACTCCCAGGCCAAACAGGATAGAAACTGTTTAGTATCCTGGGAGCCCTATATACGGAATTTATTACCATCCCCTGGTTTCTGTCACAATATATATATATATATATATATATATATATATATCCTCCTCTACCATTCTGATTACATCTCCTTCTCCCCAAAAGATAGTGTATGTTTTTAGTGACTGAGGCACAGGGAGATATAGTGACTTGCCCAAGGTCACAAGGAGGTGACATTGGGAATTGAACCAGGTTCCCCTGCTTCACACTCAGTGTTATTGTATACAGAGCCTTTGCTCACTGAGCCGCTCCTTCGGAAGTCAGATGTCCTTTCTTTGTTGGTTTAGTGGCGATCCGAAGCCATTCCTCCCGACTCTGGCGGACTTCTTGGTATTGTCGAAGATCCGCCGGGCGCTGGGATTGTCTCGCTGTCAGAAGCATTTCTCTGGGGCGGCTCCTGTCACAACAGAAACCCTGGAGTTCTTCCTGGGCCTCAATATCACCTTGTATGAGGCGTACGGGATGAGCGAGACTTCGGGTCCCCACTGCATGTCTGGCCCAGACACTCAGCGCTTCCAAAGGTAATGCTGCGGGTTACGGCTCATTGTTCCTACGTGGAACTGACCCGCTAACCCATTAAACACCTTACTGTCATTAGGTCACTTTGCCCCTACGTGGGACTGATCCTTTAACCCATTAAACACGTCCCTGTCATTAGGTCACTTTGCCCCGACGTGGGACTGACCCTTTAACCCATTAAACACGTCACTGTCATTAGGTCACTTTGCCCCTACGTGGGACTGACCCTTTAACCCCTTAAACACGTCCCTGTCATTAGGTCACTTTGCCCCTACGTGGGACGGACCCTTCAACCCATTAAACACGTCCCTGTCATTAGGTCACTTTGCCCCTACGTGGAACTGACCCTTCAATCCATTAAACACGTTCCTATCATTAGGTCACCTTGCCCCTACGTGGGACTGACTTTTTAACCCATTACTATAATGACTGTGTTACACTCTCCCGTGGCAGTGAATACGTTCCACTTCCTCTACCTGACTCTTGAACCTTCCTTACAGTTGCGGTAAGGCCGTGCCCGGGTGCCAGGTAAAGCTTGTGAACAAAGATGCAGATGGGAACGGAGAGATCTGTTTTTGGGGCAGGACTGTCTTCATGGGATATTTACACATGGAGGACAAAACCAAGGAGGTATTTGATGATGAGGGCTGTTTACATTCAGGAGATCTTGGAAAGATGGACGCAGACGGCTTCCTGCAGGTCACCGGAAGGATTAAAGGTAAGATCCCAAAATGTTTTGGGTGTAAATTCTTAGAAAACCTTTAATGACAGGGTCAGTCCCACGTAGGAACAAAGTGACCTGTTTAATTAAAACATATATATAAATACAGTTAGGTCCGGCGATAATTGGACACTGACACAATTTTCATAATTTGGGCTCTGTACGCCACCACAATGGATTTGAAATGAAACAACCGAGATGCAATAGAAGTGCAGACTTTCAGCTTTGATCCAAGGGGTTGAACAAAAATATCGTAGGAAACGTTTAGGAATTGCAATACACAGTCTCCTTATTTCAGGGGCTCAAATGTAATTGGACAAATTAGCACAATCATAAACAAAACTTTCATTTTTAATACTTTGTCGAGAATCCTTTGCAGGCAATGACTGAAGTCTGGAACGCATGGACATCACCAAACGGTGGGTTCCCTCCTTTGTGATGCTTTGCCAGGCCTTTACTGCAGCTGTCTTCAGTTGTTGTTTGTTCGTGGGTCTTTCTGCCTTAAGTTTTGTCTTCAGCAAGTGAAATGCATGCTCGATCGGGTTGAGATCAGGTGATTGACTCGGTCATTGCAGAATATTCCACTTCTTTGCCTTAAAAAACTCCTGGGTTGCTTTCGCAGTATGTTTTGGGTCATTGTCCATATGTAAAGTGAAGCGCTGTCCAATCAACTTTGCTGAATTTGGCTGAATCTGAGCAGACAATATATCCCTATACACTTCAGAATTCATCCGGCTGCATCTGTCTTCTGTCACAACATCAATAAACACTAGTAACCTAGTGCCATTGTAAGCCAAGCTTGCCCATGCCATCACACTGCCTCCACAGTGTTTTACAGATGATGTGGTATGCTTCGGATCATGAGCCGTTCCAAGCCTTCTCCATACTTTTTTCTTCCCATCATTCTGGTACAGGTTGATCTTAGTTTCATCTGTCCAAAGAATGCTGTTCCAGAACTGGGCTGGCTTTTTTAGATATTGTTTGGCAGAGTCTAATCTGGCCTTTCTATTCTTGAGGCTTATGAATGGTTTGCACCTTGTGGTGAACCCTCTGTATTTGCTCTCGTGAAGTCTTCTCTTTATGGTAGACTTGGATAATGATATGCCTACCTCCTGGAGAGTGTTCTTCACTTGGCTGGATGTTGTTATGTGGTTTTACCATGGAAAGGATCCTACAATCATCCACCACTGTTGTCTTCCGTGGACGTCCAGGTCTTTTTGTGTTGCAGAGCTCACCAGTGCATTCTTTTTTTCTCAGACTGTACCAAACTGTTGATTTGGCCACTCCTAATGTTCCTGCTATCTCTCTGATGGATTTTCTATTTTCTTGCAGCCTAAGGATGCCGTTTCACTTGCATTGAGAGCTCCTTTGACCGCATGTTGTGGGTTCACAGCAACAGCTTCCAAATGCGAACGCCACACCTGGAATCAACTCCAGACCTTTTACCTGCTTAATTGATGCTGAAATAACGAAGGAATAGCCCGCACCTGTCCATGAAACAGCTTTTGAGTAAATTGTCCAATTACTTTTGGTCCCTTGAAAATGAGGGGGCTACATATTAGAGATGCAATTCCTAAACCCTTCCTCCAATTTGGATGTGAATACCCTCAAATTAAAGCTGATAGACTGCACTTTAAGCCCATATTCATTATTTAACTGTAACGTGAATTTATTTTGGTACACAGCCGAAATAACAAAACTTGTATCAGTGTCCAATTATTTCCGGACCCAACCGTGTTTGTTTGTGTATATATACACACACGCGTGTGTCGGAGTATAATGTGTGTTTCCCCCGAGCAGAGTTGCTTATTACCGCTGGTGGAGAGAACGTCCCTCCCGTCCTCATAGAAGATGCAGTGAAGAGGCAGCTGGCGATTGTTAGCACTGCGGTGCTGATCGGGGACAGGAGGAAGTTCCTCTCAATGCTTCTCACCCTCAAGGTACCAGTACTCCACTTCCTGTAGCCGCGTGTTATAGCGCCCTCACTAAGAATGTATTGCAGTCTGTACAATGTGTCGTTCCCTCAGAGTACTGTGGACCCAGACACCTCGGAGCCAACAGATAACTTGACCCAAGAAGCGATCCGGTTTTGCCAGGACACCGGCAGCAAAGCCACCACAGTGTCAGACATTGTGGGACAGAAGGACCAGGCGGTCTACAGGGCCATTCAAGGTGGCATCGATAAGGTGAACAGAGAGGCAGCTTCCAACGCCCAGCGCATCCAGAAATGGATAATACTGGCCAAGGACTTCTCCATATCCGGCGGGGAGATGGGTGAGTGGGACCGACCTCTCTCTACCTGCTTTCTATTTATCGGCCAGGTGACTGATTGTGAAGAGGGCATCCCAATGGCAAGTATGTTGTGTGTAAGTCTGAGGATCCCATTTACAAGTATGCTCTAAGTGGGTGATCTCAATGACGTTTGTTGTGTCTAAGAAGGGTCGGCCTCGGACTTGTGTGGGGATCCCATTGAAGTGTATGGTGCGTACATGAGGGGATCCCATTGAAATGTATGGTACATGCAAGAGGAGATCCCATTGAAGTGTATGGCACGTGTAAGAGGGAGATCCCATTGAAGTGTATGGCGCATGCGAGAGGGAATCCCACTGAAATGTCACTGTTGCTTCTTCTATACAGCTGGTATGTACATTACCCTCCTCTGTATATTTCTTCTAGGGCCTACAATGAAGTTAAAGCGTCAGGCAATTCTGGAGAAGTACAAGAAGGAAGTGGACTCTTTTTACAAAGTGTAACGCACACACACGGGGGCCGGTGGCAAATGTAACTTTGTATGGTACAGAAGAGGTAGGTTTTAGGGAGCACAGTGCGTAGGAGAAAGAATTCAGACACACACACAGTGGCCATTCCTTAGATTTGACCTTGAGCACGACCTTCACCCTAACACACATGGAAGAAGTCCCGGGGGAGGAGACAGTGTGGCGCAGGACAAGCTGAAAATCGTGGCAGCGATGCCACGGGCTGTGGCACCTACTGGGTTCAGTAAGCATCTCCACTCCCTACCACTGTCACACTTCTATCCCTCATCAGTTACTGTCCCTTTCTGTCGCCGTCTGTGAAAAAACGACTGTGCTGCAATGTACACTGGTGACGAGTATGACACTTCCACCCATTTATCTTGAAGTAAAGCCTCCCCCCCCAAACATTGACTTTTACAGAAAGTGTGCCAAGTTGAGCCCCAAAGTGCAAAAACATGCTCAGTGTTGTTATATAATGCCGCATGTTCAATGACTTTTATACCAAGAGGAAAAAAAACTAAATACAGTTGAACAGTTCAGTCACTAATAGAATATATACTCAGAATATATGTATTCGGAATGATGCGAGAGTAATTGTCAACGCATGGACACTACTGCTATATATCTATACACATACAGCAGAGCGAAGGTGGGCGAGCGGGAGAACTACCCCAGCCGAGGTAATTAATCATTTGCTCGGCCAACATGTGCTGGGTTCGGGTGGCGTTGTGCCACAACAAGGTGGCATCGGGTCACCATGTGTCTGCCTGGCCAGTACCCCCCTTACCCAGTTGTGCGGGCACTCACAGCAGCGCCCATGGTCTGCCCATCACTACCACCAGGAGTAGGGGTCGCGCCGGATGCAAGAGAACATTTCTGCCCAGACACAAACTGGTGCCAGGGAATCAAGGTTCAGGGGAATGTCTGCTGTCTAATGGGGTCTGCCAGGGGGGTGAGGGCTTAATAGGGGGGGAGAGGGTGGGTGGCGGTAAGTTGGTAGAATTTGCCCCGGGCACAAATCCTTTTCGCCTCTGTGCATGCTGTATATGTACAATTACACACAGGAATAGGAGTAATTAGGGAGGCGTTAAGTAGACGCAAATATCCCTCAGATGAGTCCCTGCCGTGGGCGGCCGCTTTTATGTAGTTACCAAGCTGATGCAATTGAAATAGAAAGCGTAACATTAGAGAACGATGCGCCCGTGAAGCGTTTCCTGCCTGCATATTACACTCTGTGCCTTATCGTCACAATAAACAAACGCAAGACTGTTTTACGTCGAGATGTTCTAATTGTCTGTTTACTGCCTTCCCTCCTCGGGGCCACACAATGCATTGTCCAATGTGATGACCATTAAACCAGATGACCCTATTTCTCATCGTTGTTAGCCGTTTTTTATTCTCTTTTGACGATTCTTTAAACAGGCCTAAAGCCTGCAGTAGAGTGTCCATATGCAACCTCGGGAGCCGATTCTCACTTGCTCCAATTTATCAGGAGGCAGAGCTACCTGCAGCCTCCTCCAGCTCGCTCATGCGCTCTCCCATCTCGAGGTGCAACCATATTTCCCCCTCTTCTGTCTCTCTCTCCCCCCTCTCCCATCCCAAGGTGCAGTCCTCAAGAATCCCCAAACAGGACAGGTTTTCAGGATATCCCTGCTTCAGCACATCTGGCTAAATCAGTGGCTGTCGTTGGCCAACTCCAGTCCTCAATGGGACGTGAGACTCCAGTCCACCAACAGGTCAGGATTTCAAGATATCCCTGCTTCAGCACGGAAGACGCAATCAGTGGCTCTGTCGAAGATATTTTTAAAACCGGACCTGCTGGGGATTCTTGAGAGCAGGAGTTGGGACGTCACGAAGGGGAGGGGGATGTATTCGGATGGCATTTACACTTTTAGTTTGGGGTTATTCCTACATTTCAGGAATAAAAACACAATGTGGCAATCAGGGAGCAGGAAAAGAAACAGCTAGAGGCAAATACAGAAAGCTCAGCCCAGGGGCGGCCCAGTCCTGAAGGATCCCCAACTGGTCAGCTGCTCGGGATATCCCGGCTTCAGCACCAGTGGCTCAATCAAAGATTGAGCCCGATATAGCCACCTGTGCTGAAGCAGGTAGCCTTTGAGGTCCGGGTTTGGCCACCCCTGTACAGGGAAGGTGTTTTATAAGAGCAATCCATGCAATACCCTACATGTGTTTTTTCTTAAATGGGTTCTGTAATATACGATACTTTTTTATTTGCCACTTAATACCATTTTTAGTGTTTTAATACACTGAGCATCCGTTGATTTCTAGAACAGGCTTTATCCCGCCTCCCCAGCAGTGCAAGATCTTTGTAACACGTTCCTGTTTGTGATACTTTGTTGCCAATGTTTCCAGCAGTTTGAGCATCAAACTGCAACAATAGATAATGTTACTGTAGTAATATAAGGATACATTGTAGCTGCTGAGTTACACTGACTGAAGGATTGATTGAAACTGAAAGGCGGCCATTTACTGAACCCTGGGAAGCTGGATCGTTGCTGATCGATCACGGGAGAACGAATCAAAATCAGCAGCTTAGGTAATTAATCTTCAATAAAGGTAATCAAAGGCGGCGTAGATTAAAACAACTACTTTGCCAAAAAAAAGGCCGCCACGCTCAGGAACCTCGTTGAAAGACTTCACTGAAAATGCAGATAGAACAGATATACAAAACACGACAATAAGCCACAGGGACCCCACCCACGGATTTATAATAAATAGAGCGTCCGAGTACTGGGAACGAAAAGTAAGGCTTGAACAAGACATTCAGGAAGCAGGTGGGTGTCAGTTTGGACTGTGCTTTAACTCCGCAGCAGCAGCGAGACCTGCCGGTGACCCGTATTCCTCCGCCGCGCGTTATGTGCTCCGCAATGCCTCGCCGGGCGCTCGGGCGCTGAACCGCTCAGGGGAAGACCACAGTTCAAAGCACGCTTGGACCGAATGAGAACACATTTTCTGTTCCGTTACAGTCGGTTTGCCGTGTAGTCTCAGAAACATTTTGTGTCAGTATCCACTTGTGATCTTGCAAGAGGTTATATGGGGTAATGGGAAGAGTTATAGGGAGCGGTTATATGGGGTAATGGGAGGAGTTATAGGGAGAGGTTATATGGGGTAATAGGAGTTATTGGGAGCGGATATATGGGGTAATAGGAGGAGGTATATGGTGTGGTTATATGGAGTAATAGTAGGTATAGGGAGAGGTTATATGGGGTAATAGTAGGTATAGGGAGGGGTTATATGGGGCAGTAGGAGGAGGTATATGGAGGGGTTATATGGGGCAGTAGGAGGTATATGGAGGGGTTATATGGGGCAGTAGGAGGAGGTATATGGAGGGGTTATATGGGGCAGTAGGAGGAGGTATATGGAGGGGTTATATGGGGCAGTAGGAGGAGGTATATGGAGGGGTTATATGGGGCAGTAGGAGGAGGTATATGGAGGGGTTATATGGGGCAGTAGGAGTTATTCTATTCCACTGGATATTCCAGGACAGCGTACGAGTAACTGCCGGCTACAGGCGCTAAGAAACGAACGTCGCTACAGGTCCTAGAAATAATTGGGGAATATATTTATGTGGCAAATCACCTCTCTCGGGCCAAATATTCAATATTGAGGCTACCAGAAAAATAACCAACAAGGAGTAAAAATACAGGATGAATAAATAAACAGGGCTTGCTGATTTACACTAGGTATGTACCCCCTCCCTCCCGCCCCCGGTCCCCCCCTCACGTTGCTTTGACTGTAGTCTTCCATTTTTAAACCATTGACTTTAACCTGTCACGGCATAAGAACACGTTGCTGACTGTTTAACCCCCACGCTGCCAGAGCTGTACAACGAGGGGTTAAGTGGCGCCGTATGAACAGAAACGGCAGGATGTGATGCGTGCGATGGCAGCTTTACTGCGGGGAGCGGTGGGCGGAGCTAGTCGCTGTCTCTTATCCTGCGGCAAATCTCCTCGGTGAAGTCAGAACACTTGGAGTTTCCTCCCAAGTCTTTAGTGAGAGCCTGGGAGGGGGGGGGGGGAGGGGAGAGGGGAGAAGAAGAGGGGTGGGAGAGAGAGGGGGGGCGAGGAGGAGAGAGATTTTAGCATGTGTCCAGTATAAGAACCGTTTTAACATTGTACTTGTAAAAATGAATGTATGTATATATAATTTTTTTTAACTAAATGTTGCACTAAAAAGTACAACCCATCCAAAACACACTTTCTGTGCTTAATATTAACTATAAAAGTGGCAACTAACAGCACAGCCCTACAATTCCCAGAAAAAAAGCTCCTGTTGGTGCGGTTTTGCCGCGGTGCCGGGCCACCTCCTCACCTTGCCGTTTTTGATGGTCTCGAAGCAGGAGGTCTCTATCTTGCGTCCGTGGTCGTGCAACCCCATGTGACGGAGCATCAAGACGGCGCTCAGGAGTAACGCGGTGGGGTTAGCCAAGTCCTTCCCCGCGATATCCGGGGCCGTGCCGTGAACCTACATGCAACGCAACAGCAGTCAGACCCACCGGCGCTGACCAAACTATGCACGACAGACAGCCCCACTGAGGAAATGTCTTGTGATTCAAGAATCCATTCTGTCTGACTAGCTCCCATTCTGTCTGACTAGCTCCCATTCTGTCTGACTAGCTTCCATTTTGTCTGACTAGCTTCCATTCTGACTGACTAGCTTCCATTTTGTCTGACTAGCTTCCTTAACTGGTAAATATGAAACATGTTTTCTTGCTGGCTTAATATTAATTGCTATGTATCATTTGGCTGATACAGAGAAAAAGGGGTCACTGCCACGTATAGCTGGATACAAGAAAAAGGGTATACAGCTTGTGCCTGGACATATAGAGAACAGAACTAGGAAATACCATCATGTGGATCCTTCTCCAGTCTGAGCCCGTATACAGCCTGTAATATGCTTTCTGTCTCTGTGCCCGTATACAGCCTGTAATATCCTTTCTGTCTCTGTGCCTGTATACAGCCTGTAATATGCTTTCTGTTTCTGTGCCTGTATACTGCCTGTAATATGCTTTCTGTCTCTGTGCCTCTATACAGCCTGTAATAGGCTTTCTGTCTCTGTACCCGTATACAGCCTGTAATAGGCTTTCTGTGTCTGTGCCCGTATACAGCCTGTAATATGCTTTCTGTCTCTGTACCCGTATACAGCCTGTAATAGGCTTTCTGTGTCTGTGCCTGTATACAGCCTGTAATATGCTTTCTGTCTCTGTGCCTGTATACAGCCTGTAATATGCTTTAAGTCTCAGTGCCCGTATACAGCCTGTAATATGCTTTCTGTCTCTGTGCCCGTATACAGCCTGTAATATGCTTTCTGTCTCTGTGCCTGTATACAGCCTGTAATATGAGTTCTGTGTCTGTGCCCGTATACAGCCTGTAATATGCTTTCTGTCTCTGTGCCCGTATACAGCCTGTAATATGCTTTCTGTCTCTGTGCCCGTATACAGTCTGTAATATGCTTTCTGTCTCTGTGCCCGTATACAGCCTGTAATATGCTTTCTGTCTCTGTGCCTGTACAGGCATACTCCGCATTAACATACGCAATGGGACCGGAGCATGTATGTAAAGCGAAAATGTACTTAAAGGGAATCACTACCTTTTTCCCCACTTATCGATGCATGTACTGTACTGCAAACGTCATATACGTGCATAACTGATGTAAATAACACATGTGAAACAGGCTCTATAGTCTCCCCGCTTGCGCACAGCTTCGGTACAGGTAGGAAGCCGGTATTGCTGTTCAGGACGTGCTGACAGGCGCATGCGTGAGCTGCCGTTTTCCTATTGAGCGATATGTACTTACTCGCGAGTGTACTTAAAGTGAGTGTCCTTAAACCGGGGTATGCCTGTATACAGCCTGTAATATGCTTTCTGTCTCTGTGCCTGTATACAGTCTGTAATATGCTTTCTGTGTCTGTGCCTGTATACAGCCTGTAATATGCTTTCTGTCTCTGTGCCTGTATACAGCCTGTAATATGCTTTCTGTCTCTGTGCCCGTATACTGCCTGTAATATGCTTTCTGTCTCTGTGCCCGTATACAGCCTGTAATATGCTTTCTGTCTCTGTGCCTGTATACAGCCTGTAATATGCTTTCTGTCTCTGTTCCTGTATACAGCCTGTAATATGCTTTCTGTCTCTGACCCTGTATACAGCCTGTAATATGCTTTCTGTCTCTGTGCCTGTATACAGCCTGTAATATGCTTTCTGTGTCTGTGCCTGTATACAGTCTGTAATATGCTTTCTGTGTCTGTGCCTGTATACAGCCTGTAATATGCTTTCTGTCTCTGACCCTGTATACAGCCTGTAATATGCTTTCTGTCTCTGACCCTGTATACAGCCTGTAATATGCTTTCTGTCTCTGTGCCCGTATACAGCCTGTAATATGCTTTCTGTCTCTGTGTCCGTATACAGCCTGTAATATGCTTTCTGTCTCTGTGCCTGTATACAGTCTGTAATATGCTTTCTGTGTATGTGCCTGTATACAGCCTGTAATATGCTTTCTGTCTCTGTGTCCGTATACAGCCTGTAATATGCTTTCTGTCTCTGTGCCTGTAATATGCTTTCTGTCTCTGTGCCCGAATACAGTCTGTAATATGCTTTCTGTGTCTGTGCCTGTATACAGCCTGTAATATGCTTTCTGTGTCTGTGCCTGTATACAGCCTGTAATATGCTTTCTGTGTCTGTGCCTGTATACAGCCTGTAATATGCTTTCTGTCTCTGTGCCAGTATACAGCCTGTAATATGCTTTCTGTCTCTGTACCCGTATACAGTCTGTAATATGCTTTCTGTCTCTGTGCCTGTATACAGCCTGTAATATCCTTTCTGTCTCTGAGCCCGTATACAGCCTGTAATATGCTTTCTGTCTCTGACCCTGTATACAGCCTGTAATATGCTTTCTGTCTCTGTGTCCGTATACAGCCTGTAATATCCTTTCTGTCTCTGTGTCCGTATACAGCCTGTAATATGCTTTCTGTCTCTGTGCCTGTATACTGCCTGTAATATGCTTTCTGTGTCTGTGCCTGTATACAGCCTGTAATATGCTTTCTGTCTCTGGGCCCGTATACAGCCTGTAATATGCTTTCTGTGTCTGTGCCTGTATACAGCCTGTAATATGCTTTCTGTCTCTGTGCCCGTATACAGCCTGTAATAGGCTTTCTGTCTCTGTGCCTGTATACAGTCTGTAATATGCTTTCTGTGTATGTGCCTGTATACAGTACAGCCTGTAATATGCTTTCTGTCTCTGTGTCCGTATACAGCCTGTAATATGCTTTCTGTCTCTGTGCCTGTATACAGCCTGTAATATGCTTTCTGTCTCTGACCCTGTATACAGCCTGTAATATGCTTTCTGTCTCTGTGCCTGTATACAGTCTGTAATATGCTTTCTGTCTCTGTGCCCGTATACAGTCTGTAATATGCTTTCTGTGTCTGTGCCTGTATACAGCCTGTAATATGCTTTCTGTGTCTGTGCCCGTATACAGCCTGTAATATGCTTTCTGTCTCTGTGCCAGTATACAGCCTGTAATATGCTTTCTGTCTCTGCCTGTATACAGCCTGTAATATGCTTTCTGTCTCTGTGCCTGTATACAGCCTGTAATATCCTTTCTGTCTCTGAGCCCGTATACAGCCTGTAATATGCTTTCTGTCTCTGACCCTGTATATAGCCTGTAATATGCTTTCTGTCTCTGTGCCTGTATACAGCCTGTAATATGCTTTCTGTGTCTGTGCCCGTATACAGCCTGTAATATGATTTCTGTCTCTGTGCCTGTAATATGCTTTCTGTCTCTGTGCCCGTATACAGCCTGTAATATGCTTTCTGTCTCTGTGCCTGTATACAGCCTGTAATAGGCTTTCTGTCTCTGTGCCCGTATACAGCCTGTAATAGGCTTTCTGTGTCTGTGCCCGTATACAGCCTGTAATATGCTTTCTGTCTCTGTACCCGTATACAGCCTGTAATATGCTTTCTGTCTCTGTACCCGTATACAGCCTGTGATAGGCTTTCTGTGTCTGTGCCTGTATACAGCCTGTAATATGCTTTCTGTCTCTGTGCCTGTATACAGCCTGCAATATGCTTTCTGTCTCTGTGCCCGTATACAGCCTGTAATATGTAATACAATAAACGATGATTGGAACTGTTACCTGCCTCAATATTGATGGATCTAAAGGATTATTTTCAGCCATTAAATCTAAACCACCTGGCTATGTCACAGCGGCGAGCACCTGGCTATGTCACAGCGGCGAGCACCTGGCTATGTCACCGCGGCGAGCACCTGGCTATGTCACAGCGGCGAGCACCTGGCCAAGTCACAGCGGCGAGCACCTGGCTATGTCACAGCGGCGAGCACCTGGCTATGTCACAGCGGCGAGCACCTGGCCAAGTCACAGCGGCGAGCACCTGGCCAAGTCACAGCGGCGAGCACCTGGCTATGTCACAGCGGCGAGCACCTGGCTATGTCACAGCGGCGAGCACCTGGCTATGTCACCGCGGCGAGCACCTGGCTATGTCACCGCGGCGAGCACCTGGCTATGTCACAGCGGCGAGCACCTGGCCAAGTCACAGCGGCGAGCACCTGGCTATGTCACAGCGGCGAGCACCTGGCCATGTCACAGCGGCGAGCACCTGGCCATGTCACAGCGGCGAGCACCTGGCCATGTCACAGCGGCGAGCACCTGGCCATGTCACAGCGGCGAGCACCTGGCCATGTCACAGCGGCGAGCACCTGGCCATGTCACAGCGGCGAGCACCTGGCCATGTCACAGCGGCGAGCACCTGGCCATGTCACAGCGGCGAGCACCTGGCCATGTCACAGCGGCGAGCACCTGGCCATGTCACAGCGGCGAGCACCTGGCCATGTCACAGCGGCGAGCACCTGGCCATGTCACAGCGGCGAGCACCTTGCCATGTCACAGCGGCGAGCACCTGGCCATGTCACAGCGGCGAGCACCTGGCCATGTCACAGCGGCGAGCACCTGGCCATGTCACAGCGGCGAGCACCTGGCCAAGTCACAGCGGCGAGCACCTGGCCAAGTCACAGCGGCGAGCACCTGGCCATGTCACAGCGGCGAGCACCTGGCCATGTCACAGCGGCGAGCACCTGGCCATGTCACAGCGGCGAGCACCTGGCCATGTCACAGCGGCGAGCACCTGGCCATGTCACAGCGGCGAGCACCTGGCCATGTCACAGCGGCGAGCACCTGGCCATGTCACAGCGGCGAGCACCTGGCCATGTCACAGCGGCGAGCACCTGGCCATGTCACAGCGGCGAGCACCTGGCCATGTCACAGCGGCGAGCACCTGGCCATGTCACAGCGGCGAGCACCTGGCCATGTCACAGCGGCGAGCACCTTGCCATGTCACAGCGGCGAGCACCTGGCCATGTCACAGCGGCGAGCACCTGGCCATGTCACAGCGGCGAGCACCTGGCCAAGTCACAGCGGCGAGCACCTGGCTATGTCACAGCGGCGAGCACCTGGCCATGTCACAGCGGCGAGCACCTGGCCATGTCACAGCGGCGAGCACCTGGCCATGTCACAGCGGCGAGCACCTGGCCATGTCACAGCGGCGAGCACCTGGCCATGTCACAGCGGCGAGCACCTGGCCATGTCACAGCGGCGAGCACCTTGCCATGTCACAGCGGCGAGCACCTGGCCATGTCACAGCGGCGAGCACCTGGCCATGTCACAGCGGCGAGCACCTGGCCATGTCACAGCGGCGAGCACCTGGCCATGTCACAGCGGCGAGCACCTGGCTATGTCACAGCGGCGAGCACCTGGCTATGTCACAGCGGCGAGCACCTGGCTATGTCACAGCGGCGAGCACCTGGCTACTGCTGCGGCACAGTTTATTCGAGCATTTGCCCGTTCTGTGCCGCAGCAGTAGCCTGGCGCGCGCCCGAGTGTGACGGGCGCGCGCCGAAGCAGCGGAAGAGCGCCCTCCGATCGGGGCGCTCTCCCTACCGCTGCCGGGTCCGCCGGGTCCCCCGGAACCCCCTGCCGCTGTCCCGCGATCGCGGGACACCAGGGCTCCCTCGGGGAGCCCCTGGACACGCGTGCAGGGGGCGCACGCTCCCGATGAAGCGTGACCGCGCCGGCCACTAGCAAGCCGGGAGATTTCCCGGCTTGCGGTACCGACCACACTTCAATAAAGTGTGTCGGTAGTGTATGTCACAGCGGCGAGCACCTGGCTATGTCACAGCGGCGAGCACCTGGCTATGTCACAGCGGCGAGCACCTGGCTATGTCACAGCGGCGAGCACCTGGCTATGTCACAGCGGCGAGCACCTGGCTATGTCACAGCGGCGAGCACCTGGCCATGTCACAGCGGCGAGCACCTGGCCATGTCACAGCGGCGAGCACCTGGCCAAGTCACAGCGGCGAGCACCTGGCCAAGTCACAGCGGCGAGCACCTGGCCATGTCACAGCGGCGAGCACCTGGCCATGTCACAGCGGCGAGCACCTGGCCATGTCACAGCGGCGAGCACCTGGCCATGTCACAGCGGCGAGCACCTGGCCATGTCACAGCGGCGAGCACCTGGCCATGTCACAGCGGCGAGCACCTGGCCATGTCACAGCGGCGAGCACCTGGCCATGTCACAGCGGCGAGCACCTGGCTATGTCACAGCGGCGAGCACCTGGCCATGTCACAGCGGCGAGCACCTGGCTATGTCACAGCGGCGAGCACCTGGCTATGTCACAGCGGCGAGCACCTGGCTATGTCACAGCGGCGAGCACCTGGCTATGTCACAGCGGCGAGCACCTGGCTATGTCAGAGCGGCGAGCACCTGGCTATGTCACAGCGGCGAGCACCTGGCTATGTCACAGCGGCGAGCACCTGGCTATGTCACAGCGGCGAACACCTGGCTATGTCACAGCGGCGAGCACCTGGCTATGTCACAGCGGCGAGCACCTGGCTATGTCACAGCGGCGAGCACCTGGCTATGTCACAGCGGCGAGCACCTGGCTATGTCAGAGCGGCGAGCACCTGGCTATGTCACAGCGGCGAGCACCTGGCTATGTCACAGCGGCGAGCACCTGGCTATGTCACAGCGGCGAACACCTGGCTATGTCACAGCGGCGAGCACCTGGCTATGTCACAGCGGCGAGCACCTGGCTATGTCACAGCGGCGAGCACCTGGCTATGTCACAGCGGCGAGCACCTGGCTATGTCACAGCGGCGAGCACCTGGCTATGTCAATGCAGCGAGCACCTGGCCATGTCACAGCGGCGAGCACCTGGCTATGTCACAGCAGCGAGCACCTGGCTATGTCACAGCGGCGAGCACCTGGCTATGTCACAGCGGCGAGCACCTGGCTATGTCACAGCGGCGAGCACCTGGCTATGTCACAGCGGCGAGCACCTGGCTATGTCACAGCGGCGAGCACCTGGCTATGTCACAGCGGCGAGCACCTGGCTATGTCAATGCAGCGAGCACCTGGCCATGTCACAGCGGCGAGCACCTGGCTATGTCACAGCAGCGAGCACCTGGCTATGTCACAGCAGCGAGCACCTGGCTATGTCACAGCAGCGAGCACCTGGCTATGTCACAGCGTCGAGCACCTGGCTATGTCACAGCGGCGAGCACCTGGCTATGTCACAGCGGCGAGCACCTGGCTATGTCACAGCGGCGAGCACCTGGCTATGTCACAGCGGCGAGCACCTGGCTATGTCAATGCAGCGAGCACCTGGCTATGTCACAGCGGCGAGCACCTGGCTATGTCACAGCGGCGAGCACCTGGCTATGTCAATGCAGCGAGCACCTGGCTATGTCACAGCAGCGAGCACCTGGCTATGTCACAGCGAGCACCTGGCTATGTCACAGCAGCGAGCACCTGGCTATGTCACAGCAGCGAGCACCTGGCTATGTCACAGCAGCGAGCACCTGGCTATGTCACAGCGGCGAGCACCTGGCTATGTCACAGCAGCGAGCACCTGGCTATGTCACAGCGGCGAGCACCTGGCTATGTCACAGCGGCGAGCACCTGGCTATGTCACAGCGGCGAGCACCTGGCTATGTCAATGCAGCGAGCACCTGGCCATGTCACAGCGGCGAGCACCTGGCTATGTCACAGCAGCGAGCACCTGGCTATGTCACAGCGGCGAGCACCTGGCTATGTCACAGCGGCGAGCACCTGGCTATGTCACAGCGGCGAGCACCTGGCTATGTCACAGCGGCGAGCACCTGGCTATGTCACAGCGGCGAGCACCTGGCTATGTCACAGCGGCGAGCACCTGGCTATGTCACAGCGGCGAGCACCTGGCTATGTCACAGCGGCGAGCACCTGGCTATGTCAATGCAGCGAGCACCTGGCCATGTCACAGCGGCGAGCACCTGGCTATGTCACAGCAGCGAGCACCTGGCTATGTCACAGCGGCGAGCACCTGGCTATGTCACAGCGGCGAGCACCTGGCTATGTCACAGCGGCGAGCACCTGGCTATGTCACAGCGGCGAGCACCTGGCTATGTCACAGCGGCGAGCACCTGGCTATGTCACAGCGGCGAGCACCTGGCTATGTCAATGCAGCGAGCACCTGGCCATGTCACAGCGGCGAGCACCTGGCTATGTCACAGCAGCGAGCACCTGGCTATGTCACAGCAGCGAGCACCTGGCTATGTCACAGCGTCGAGCACCTGGCTATGTCACAGCGGCGAGCACCTGGCTATGTCACAGCGGCGAGCACCTGGCTATGTCACAGCGGCGAGCACCTGGCTATGTCACAGCGGCGAGCACCTGGCTATGTCAATGCAGCGAGCACCTGGCTATGTCACAGCGGCGAGCACCTGGCTATGTCACAGCGGCGAGCACCTGGCTATGTCAATGCAGCGAGCACCTGGCTATGTCACAGCAGCGAGCACCTGGCTATGTCACAGCGAGCACCTGGCTATGTCACAGCAGCGAGCACCTGGCTATGTCACAGCAGCGAGCACCTGGCTATGTCACAGCGGCGAGCACCTGGCTATGTCACAGCGGCGAGCACCTGGCTATGTCACAGCAGCGAGCACCTGGCTATGTCACAGCGGCGAGCACCTGGCTATGTCACAGCGGCGAGCACCTGGCTATGTCACAGCGGCGAGCACCTGGCTATGTCACAGCGGCGAGCACCTGGCTATGTCACAGCGGCGAGCACCTGGCTATGTCAATGCAGCGAGCACCTGGCCATGTCACAGCGGCGAGCACCTGGCTATGTCACAGCAGCGAGCACCTGGCTATGTCAATGCAGCGAGCACCTGGCTATGTCACAGCGGCGAGCACCTGGCTATGTCACAGCGGCGAGCACCTGGCTATGTCAATGCAGCGAGCACCTGGCTATGTCACAGCAGCGAGCACCTGGCTATGTCACAGCAGCGAGCACCTGGCTATGTCACAGCGAGCACCTGGCTATGTCACAGCAGCGAGCACCTGGCTATGTCACAGCAGCGAGCACCTGGCTATGTCACAGCAGCGAGCACCTGGCTATGTCACAGCGGCGAGCACCTGGCTATGTCACAGCGGCGAGCACCTGGCCATGTCACAGCGGCGAGCACCTGGCTATGTCACAGCGGCGAGCACCTGGCTATGTCACAGCAGCGAGCACCTGGCTATGTCACAGCAGCGAGCACCTGGCTATGTCACAGCAGCGAGCACCTGGCTATGTCGCAGCAGCGAGCACCTGGCTATGTCACAGCAGCGAGCACCTGGCTATGTCACAGCAGCGAGCACATGGCTATGTCACAGCAGCGAGCACCTGGCTATGTCACCGCAGCGAGCACCTGGCTATGTCACCGCAGCGAGCACCTGGCTATGTCACAGCAGCGAGCACCTGGCTATGTCACAGCAGCGAGCACCTGGCTATGTCACCGCAGCGAGCACCTGGCTATGTCACAGCAGCGAGCACATGGCTATGTCACAGCAGCGAGCACCTGGCTATGTCACCGCAGCGAGCACCTGGCTATGTCACCGCAGCGAGCACCTGGCTATGTCACAGCAGCGAGCACCTGGCTATGTCACAGCGGCGAGCACCTGGCTATGTCACAGCGGCGAGCACCTGGCTATGTCAATGCAGCGAGCACCTGGCCATGTCACAGCGGCGAGCACCTGGCTATGTCACAGCAGCGAGCACCTGGCTATGTCACAGCGGCGAGCACCTGGCTATGTCACAGCGGCGAGCACCTGGCTATGTCACAGCGGCGAGCACCTGGCTATGTCACAGCGGCGAGCACCTGGCTATGTCACAGCGGCGAGCACCTGGCTATGTCACAGCGGCGAGCACCTGGCTATGTCAATGCAGCGAGCACCTGGCCATGTCACAGCGGCGAGCACCTGGCTATGTCACAGCAGCGAGCACCTGGCTATGTCACAGCAGCGAGCACCTGGCTATGTCACAGCGGCGAGCACCTGGCTATGTCACAGCGGCGAGCACCTGGCTATGTCACAGCGGCGAGCACCTGGCTATGTCACAGCGGCGAGCACCTGGCTATGTCACAGCGGCGAGCACCTGGCTATGTCAATGCAGCGAGCACCTGGCTATGTCACAGCGGCGAGCACCTGGCTATGTCACAGCGGCGAGCACCTGGCTATGTCAATGCAGCGAGCACCTGGCTATGTCACAGCAGCGAGCACCTGGCTATGTCACAGCGAGCACCTGGCTATGTCACAGCAGCGAGCACCTGGCTATGTCACAGCAGCGAGCACCTGGCTATGTCACAGCAGCGAGCACCTGGCTATGTCACAGCGGCGAGCACCTGGCTATGTCACAGCAGCGAGCACCTGGCTATGTCACAGCGGCGAGCACCTGGCTATGTCACAGCGGCGAGCACCTGGCTATGTCACAGCGGCGAGCACCTGGCTATGTCAATGCAGCGAGCACCTGGCTATGTCACAGCGGCGAGCACCTGGCTATGTCACAGCGGCGAGCACCTGGCTATGTCAATGCAGCGAGCACCTGGCCATGTCACAGCGGCGAGCACCTGGCTATGTCACAGCAGCGAGCACCTGGCTATGTCAATGCAGCGAGCACCTGGCTATGTCACAGCGGCGAGCACCTGGCTATGTCACAGCGGCGAGCACCTGGCTATGTCAATGCAGCGAGCACCTGGCTATGTCACAGCAGCGAGCACCTGGCTATGTCACAGCAGCGAGCACCTGGCTATGTCACAGCGAGCACCTGGCTATGTCACAGCAGCGAGCACCTGGCTATGTCACAGCAGCGAGCACCTGGCTATGTCACAGCAGCGAGCACCTGGCTATGTCACAGCGGCGAGCACCTGGCTATGTCACAGCGGCGAGCACCTGGCCATGTCACAGCGGCGAGCACCTGGCTATGTCACAGCGGCGAGCACCTGGCTATGTCACAGCAGCGAGCACCTGGCTATGTCACAGCAGCGAGCACCTGGCTATGTCACAGCAGCGAGCACCTGGCTATGTCGCAGCAGCGAGCACCTGGCTATGTCACAGCAGCGAGCACCTGGCTATGTCACAGCAGCGAGCACATGGCTATGTCACAGCAGCGAGCACCTGGCTATGTCACCGCAGCGAGCACCTGGCTATGTCACCGCAGCGAGCACCTGGCTATGTCACAGCAGCGAGCACCTGGCTATGTCACAGCAGCGAGCACCTGGCTATGTCACCGCAGCGAGCACCTGGCTATGTCACAGCAGCGAGCACCTGGCTATATGAGATATGATCCCTCCTCACTGCTTTTGGGCTCTCTCTGTAGGTTGTTTCTGCCTGGATCTGGTTTGAAAGCCGCTCCCAAGCTTCATAATACAGATCCGAGCAAACTGTGGCTACCGAGTCCATAAGGACCCGTACCATTTCACCTCAGTTAATGTATCCCCTAAAAACCTCAAACCTTAACCCCTAATCCATAAAACCCTAACCCCTTACCCATAAAACCTAACTTTAACCCCTTACCCATAAAACCTAACCTTAACCCCTTACCCATAAAACCTAACTTTAACCCCTTACCCATAAAATTTAACTTTAACCCCTTACCCATAAAACCTAACCTTAACCCCTTACCCATAAAACCTAACCTTAACCCCTTACCCATAAAACCCTAACCCCTTTACCCACAAAACCCTAACCCTTTACCCCTTAGTGCTGTTATATACAGCATGCGGCCGCGCGTGCCTATGCGAACGCGTGTGCACGTGCCGCATGCTTTTAGTGAATATACTGTGTTGAGTGTATACAGTGTTGAGTGTGTTTGTGTGCGTTTATGTTTTATATGTATGTGTGTGTATGTTTATGTGTGTGTATATGGGTGTGTGTGTTTATGTGTATATGTGTGTATGTATGTGTATGTATATGTTAGTGTATGTATATGGGTGTGTGTGTTTATGTGTATATGTATGTGTGTGTATGTATGTATGTATGTATGTATGTATGTATGTATGTATGTATGTATGTATGTGTGTGTGTGTGTGTGTGTGTGTGTGTGTGTGTGTGTGTGTGTATGTGTATGTATATGGGTGTGTGTGTTTGTGTATATGTATGTGTGTGTGTGTGTGTGTGTGTGTGTGTGTGTGTGTATGTGTGTGTGTAATTTATTATTTATTAAAAAAAAAACATTAGTAAAAAGAAAAAAAATGATTAGACTTGTGCAGACACACACACACGCACACACGCACACACACGCACGCACACATTTGAGCGCATGCAGCGGCGCGAAAAGATGATTTTCCTCATTTTCGCCGCTCCCTGTCGGCTCCCCTCTCCCTGCCGTGCCCTTCTATAGAAAGGCTGACGTCAGCCAACTAAAAATCCTTGCGCGGCGCTATATAACGTGCCTAACCGTAGCCCCATACCCATATAAACCTAACCTTAACCCCTTGCCTAAAACCCTAAGGGGTTTATAAAGATAAGGGGAAAGAAAAAACACCCGACTGACAAAATTCCCCGTTCAGACGCGCCAGAGAAATGAAACTCACTGTGTGGGAATCCGCCTTTAAAGAACAATCATTTTCTGCTGCGGTAACAACCGAGCCCCCCCCCCCCCCCCCCCCGTCTGTGACCCCTCCAGTGAGAAGCGGCTCCCAAAAGAGATCTCCCCACCATGCTCCCCCATCACTGCGCCTCTCACCTAAACCAGCGGAGACAGGTTTCATTTAATCAAGAAAGAACTGGCACAGCGTGAAAAACCTGGAATTTGTCACCTTCCCCCATCTGCATTTGTTGTCTGGACGGGGCTATTCACATTTCTAGCAAAATATCGCTGGAACACACCACCCGAGTCGCCCCAAAGGCGTTAGCCGAAGGACTGTCAAAGGGCGTCGCTGTTATTTATTTATAAAATATTTTACCAGGAAGTAATACATTGAGAGTTACCTCTCGTTTTCAAGTATGTCCTGGACACAGAGTTTGCTGCCGTTCGGTAATATCACAGCTGCTCTATAGCTTCTGAAATTCACCAACCCTCTCATCCCCTGTACCCAATGTTTCAACTTACCCTGCCTATAGATTGCAAGCTCCTTGGAGCATGACCTTTTCTAACAGCACATTGCAGGCCTATCATACCTCTCCTAACACAGCACATCACAGGCCTGTCCTACCTCTTCTAACACAGCACATTGCAGGCCTATCCTACCTCTTCTAACAGCACATTGCAGGCTTATCCTACCTTTTCTAACAGCACATTGCAGGCCTCTCCTACCTCAGCACATTGCAGGCCTATCCTACCTCTTCTAACACAGCACATTGCAGGCCTATCCTACCTCTCCTAACACAGCACATTGCAGGCCTATCCTACCTCTTCTAACACAGCACATTGCAGGCCTATCCTACCTCTTCTAACAGCACATTGCAGGCCTATCCTACCTCACCTAACACAGCACATTGCAGGCCTATCCTACCTCACCTAACACAGCACATTGCAGGCATATCCTACCTTTTCTAACAGCACATTGCAGGCCTATCCTACCTCTCCTAACACAGCACATTGCAGGCATATCCTACCTCTCCTAACACACACATTACAGGCCTATCCTACCTCTCCTAACACAGCACATTGCAGGCATATCCTACCTCTCCTAACACACACATTACAGGCCTATCCTACCTCTCCTAACAGCACATTGCAGGCATATCCTACCTCTCATAACACAGCACATTGCAGGCCTATCCTACCTCTTCTAACACAGCACATTGCAGGCCTATCCTGCCTCACCTAACACAGCACATTGCAGGCCTATCCTACCTCTTCTAACACAGCACATTGCAGGCCTATCCTACCTCTCCTAACACAGCACATTGCAGGCCTATCCAGATATTATTATAAGTCTGGCATTTCCTGTCTCCGGTGTAACACATTAATAGTAATAGTTCTCATACTGACTGTAAAGTGTTGCGATGCCCCTTACGTGGAGACCTGTATTTACTTAAAAAAAAAAAAACAATGGGGGGCGCAAAACGGTTCTTTTGGCCTCAAGGGGGAGAGGAGGACTAGGAGTTCCAGACGTAACAAGATACTACCTGGCCGCACAACTACGGCAAGTAGTGGTATGGAACGCTAGCCCAAAACAATACTGTTGGCTAGGTATAGAAACACACTATGCCGGGATGCCTTCACTACCAGCTTGCCTTTAGTCCATGAGCAGGGAAGACATGCTAAGCAACAAATTCAAACTAGGCCCGATGAGACACACTTGGGAGACCTGGATGAAATGCAGATATAAATTTAAGCTCACGACACCTCGCTCCCAACTCACACCAATCTACAAAAACCCAAAATTTCCACCTGGATGTGAGCCCAGACAATTCGATCAATTTGAAACCAAAAATATTTGAGCAATTGTCGACCTCCTGAGCTTCGGGGAGTTCCTGAGCTACCAAAACTTGCAAACCAAATATGAGATAGTAGGGCTGAATGTCTTCAAATACCTACAAATTCGGCACTTTACCCAAACATTATCCCCAACGTTGAAATTTCCCCCTCTCACTGGCTTTGAGAGGCTCTGCAGGGAGTCTGGCCATCAGAAAGGTCTAATAACTCAAATCTGTGCAGAACTGGAGAGGGCCTCAGAAGCCCCCACACATGACTATATGCTGCATTGGGCAGCAGAATTGGACATCGTTATAGACCGAGAGGACTGGGAAAGTATTTGGGAAACAGCTTCAGGAACTTCCATATGTACCACAATAAAGGAGAATATATATAAAATAATGTTTCGCTGGTATCTCACCCCAGCCAAAATTAACCAAATCTACCCCCTGGCCTCGGATCTGTGCTGGAGAGGCTGCGGTCAAAAGGGGGACATGGCCCACATCTGGTGGTCATGTCCAGAAATTCAGAAACACTGGGAAACTATACACAATCTTATAAAAGAGGTCACAGACCTCACAATCCCGGTTGAACCGCTGACCTACCTATTGGCCAGGCCCCTAGAAACACTGGACCGACCAACAGGCAAATTGATCTCCTTTATTCTCACTGCGGCGAGATGTGCGGTGGCAGCCGCCTGGAAGAAAGTGTCCCCCCCCTCCAAGCAGACAGTAATAAATAGAATTAACGAAGTAAAGGAAATGGAGAGGCTGTCAGCGTTTCTGAAACGGTCCACCACGGCCTTCTACAATATTTGGGACCCGTGGTTCACTAGAATGGCCCTGACACACAGGAACGCCACTTAAGGATAGAAGTAAGAGCCACAATGGGTGACGGAGACTAAATGCACATGCCAAGGAGAGGGGGTGGTACAACTACTCCCCCCCCCTCCGCTCTTTTCCCCTCCTGCTCTTCCCTTTTCTATTTCAACTCTCGCGTCACCCCGACAGACCCTGGAGGAACAGGGGGACGCCGAGACTTTTCTTTAATACTGCTGCGGCCGAGTTTATTCGAGCATTTGCCTGTTCTCGGCCGCAGCAGTAACCTGGCGCGCGCCGGAGGGTGCCGGGCGCACGCCGAAGCAGCGGAGGAGCGCCCACCGATCGGGGCTTTCTCCCTCCCGCTGCCGGGTCCGCCGGAACCCCCTGCCGCCGTCCCCCACATCGCGGGACACCAGGGCTCCCTCGGGGAGCCCTGGACGCGCGTGCAGGGGGCGCAGGCTCCCGATGACGCGTGACCGCGCGAGGGCGTGCGGCTAGCATGCCGGGGCATCCCCAGGCTTGCGGAGCTAGCCGCACTCAAATAAAATGTGCCGCCTATGTATGTTAAAAATTGTGTTAGGCCACAAATGGACTGTCATAGAAAATATGTTGACTGTTATAACTGCCTAAATAAAAAAATTGAAACAAAAAAAAAAAAAACAATGAATGATAAGGGGCTACTTGTCGGGTCAGTTTCTGAATCACTACATCCCGTGGGGGGGTGGGGGGGGGGGGAGCAGCAGTATGGAAGTACCGATCAGACGATTTACCGATTCGAAGATTGCGACCCCGTTGGCCCCGATATTCCCGCTGGGTGTGACTCCCAGGCCTCCGATCAGACCCGCACACAGGTCACTTTAACGACAAACAGAAAACCCCCAGGTTACACACAGGAGTGAAATACAATACTAACTAAAAAACTCTCGATCAGCGCTTGATCCAAGTGAATGAATAGATTATATGTGATTACACCAAATTAGTGACTTAAGTGTAAATACAAATGCAGCCAAGGGGGCAATAAACAATAGATCGTTCAAATCCAAATAACAATCCAAATACAAAGAATGTCCCCGGCGCAAAGTGTGGTGATGATGATTACAGTACCATATCAAAAGACAGTCCTGGATGAAATGTCAGTCCTGGTAGTGGAATGTTACATCAACAAATAAGATGAGGTGAATTTTCTTCCAGACAACACCTGGGAAACTACACCTGGAAGAAAATTCACCTCATCTTATTTGTTGATGTAACATAGGTTACACACAGGACAATAAAACTATGAGCTGAAAGGGAGGGCAGGGAGGGGGAGCGCAGGGGCAGGGAGGGGGAGCGCGGGGGCAGGGAGGGGGAGCGCCGGGGGAAAGGGGGAGCGCGGGGGAGTCGGGAATATTTACTGTCCCTTGTTTAGCGCCCGATTACCTCAAGATATCGCCGTACAGGTTTGGCATTACAAGCACGTCAAAATGGGTGGGATCTTGAACCATCTGTGGAAGAGAAACACAAGGGTTAATTCTAGGGGATGAGGTCACAGCGCAGTTATAGGAGCAGTTAGGGGAGGCGTTATAGGGAGAGATTCAAGGGAGCAGTTAGGGGAGGAGATTTATGAGCAGCAAGGGGGAGGAGTTATAGGGAGAGATTATAGGAGCAGAATTAAGGGGAGGAGTTATAGGAGCAGTTAGCGGGGGAATTAGAGCGGTTAGCGGAGCAGTTAGAGAGCGGTTAGCGGAGCAGTTAGAGAGCGGTTAGGGGAGCAGTTAGAGAGCGGTTAGGGGAGCAGTTAGAGAGCGGTTAGGGGAGCAGTTAGAGAGCGGTTAGGGGAGCAGTTAGAGAGCGGTTAGGGGAGCAGTTAGAGAGCGGTTAGGGGAGCAGTTAGAGAGCGGTTAGGGGAGCAGTTAGAGAGCGGTTAGGGGAGCAGTTAGAGAGCGGTTAGGGGAGCAGTTAGAGAGCGGTTAGGGGAGCAGTTAGAGAGCGGTTAGGGGAGCAGTTAGAGAGCGGTTAGGGGAGCAGTTAGAGAGCGGTTAGGGGAGCAGTTAGAGAGCGGTTAGGGGAGCAGTGAGAGAGTGGTTAGGGGAGCAGTTAGAGAGCGGTTAGGGGAGCAGTTAGAGAGCGGTTAGGGGAGCAGTTAGAGAGCGCGTTGATTTAAAGCCGAGTAGTTGCAGTAATATTCCTGTACAGGATAGGGTTAGACGCCTGTGAGGCGCTTACGTTGAGACACACTGTATCCAGGTACATCTCATTAAACTTGATGTCTTTATAGTTTTCCGCAACTTCGCGGCATTTCTTCAGGAAAAGCCCGTCGGACATTCGCCTGAAGAGAGAGAAAGGGGGTCACCGAATTATACTGGGAGAAATCTCGCTCCACTGTCACCCCATCACACACCCCATCACACACCCCAATCCTTTTATAGATTGTACTGGCGGAAGGAGCGGATCCTATTGCTGTTTATAGGAACATCAACGGCCATCAGATTTCAGCCGGAGGGGTTGTGGAACCTGCGTGCCCCAGTGCGGTCATGAGACCCCATCAGCCATTTTGGAGGAAACGGAAGAGGAGGGACCATACCGTCTCACTGGCCATTGAGCATGGAGGGTCAAACCCCATCGTAGGGCCTGTCCCCATGACGTGGTCACTACGTCCTTGTGCCCCCGTCGGGCCTGTCCCCATGATGTGGTCACTTCGTTCTGGGGCCCCATCGGACAACCTGTCCCCATGACGCGGTCACTATGTCCTTGGGCCCCCGGAGGGCCTGTCCCCAGATGTGGCCACCGAGTCTGGGCCGTCCTTTCCTCTTGCGGGGCCCAAGGTCGGCATGCTGGAAGCGTTGCCCCTCCTCCGGCGGCATGGCGGTATTAGACGCTGCGTTGTCATGACAATACGAGGCTGCAGGAGGAGGGGGAGATGCTGCCGCCCCTGAGAAGGTAAGACCCCTCTAACAACCCCCTACACACGCACACAACATATTCACGCAACGCACGCTGCGGTGTGCCGGCCTGGGAACCCCCAGCTCTCCCCTCTTCTGTCCAGTGGAAGTTGGATTCCGGCGCCGACCGAAGATAGGAGAGGATGGAGCGCCGGGCCCAAGGCAAACCGCCTTGCTTTAAGGCCGGCACTCAAAGGGGGTTTAACAACCTCCCGGTACCGTCCGAACCCACCGGTCCCCTGTGCGCTTTCCCGGTACTGCCCTCACCCGCCATCCCCTGTGCGCTCTCCCGTTCTCACCCTCCGGGCCCGTGTGCTCTCTCCTCACCCGCCGGACCCCTGTGCGCTCTCCCTTTCTAACCCGCCAAGTCCCTGCGCACTCTCCCGTTCTCACCCGCCGGTCCCGAGCGCTCTCCCATCCTCACCCACCGGTACCCTGTGCACTCTCCCATCCTCACCCGCCGGTCCCGTGCGCTCTCCCATCCTCACCCGCCGCCCGCGGTACTCACATGATATTCGCTTTGTGGACGGCGGTCACGGTGCTCCGCTGGTTATTCCTGGCGTACTCAAAGGCGAACTCGGCGATCCGGTGGCTTGCCGCCTCGGTGATCAGCTTGATGCTCTGCACCACGCCGTCCACGATCTGAAAAAAATCATGTGCCACGAATTCACGGCCCGTCCCAAAGAGCTTGCAGTCTAATGTTCAGGAGTCCCCAAGGAACTGCATCGTGCAGGGGCCTCCCACTTCAAACACCAGGCGTTATTACTGAGCCTTCTAATCAATAAAGCGATTAGTGCCGTTATGATGCACCACGTGGAGCTTACCCACAAGGCTTACACTCTAATTCTGCAAGTGCCCCTTCTGTGCCCATCACAACGCAATATAATCTACATACGACATCCTAATAACTAGAATGAATGCGTTAATTAGCATTATTAATGAAGAAATTGGTGCCTGACGCCACGTTTTCACGCACCACGTGTTCGATCCCACTGTATTCCCCCTCCGTGTTCTCCCGGATCGTGACCAGGTCGACGTCGGTGTAGGGGGTCTTGTACCCCTCGATGGAGACGCAGGGGCGCACGTTGGCGTACAGGTCAAAGGTTTTGCGCAGCAGTAGGTTCATGGAGGGGTGTCCAGCAGCGATGGGCGTCTTCAGGGGTCCTGCGGGGGGCACAGAATGTAACGTGCATCCCATAAACCGGGTCACCGGGTCAGTGTGTGTCCTAGGAGGGACGGCACCTTTAAGTGACACACACCTCAGTGTGTCTCTCTACCCGTCAGTGAGATACACACATACACACGTACATATATCTGTCACTCTACCAGACAGGGGACAAGAACCCTATGTGATGCACTCAACCCTACTGAATGAAAATAATAAACTTAATAGTATAATGGAATAATGCAAACATAAAAAATATATCAGTCATTTTGCGAGCATTAGCTTTATTTTTTAACAATTACATTTATTTTTAGCCATGAGGACCCCCTGGCTACAGACCTTACATGGCGATTCAATACCACGGGCCGTGCTGACAATATTGGGTAAAAGAGGAGCCTCCCCCTCAACTACGTCACCAGCGTTTCATGGCAACCATAAGGTATATAAGGCAGGTCTGTTCAGGGCGCCTCCCCTCCCCGGAAGAAGTTCCCTTGCTTAGGAACGAAACTCGCGTCAGGATGACGTCACAGCGACGTCTGATGTACTGACAAACTCACAGGAGTTTGCCTCCGCTCTTTAGAATAGGATAATACCTTGATGTGGGCCACAGATGTGGATCTCACTAGCCAGTGACAGGGACTATTAGGTCTTTTATCCACACTGATTAGGGCCCACCGCATATGCACCAAGAGCTGTGATCACCTCACAGGAAGCGTCTGCCAATATTATTAAATCGTGAGTGTATGTAATTAGTTTGGGGTCTTCTCATGCCCTGTTGAATCGGATTGGCCATTAGGACAGACTTACCTGCACTGACCTTGTAGCAACGCCTCCCCCTGTCTCACAATCACAGGGGTCTCTCTCTGCCTGGGACTGCATTTGGTTTGTCTGTGAATGTAGCAATGCTATGTGCAACATTGTAGCATTGCAACACAGTGTCACATTACCAATGCACCCAGCTTTCTGTGCATCACACCACTTGCTCAGATAGACCACTTCACATACTCATTCCTCACAGGATTATATTAAGTGTCTATCCTTTGACCAATTATCATTCAAGTGTTGTGAGATACAACTGTATACCTATTCTACTGTGTATCACACTAGTCACCATACCACCTGGTCATTTAGGGTGATTTCACACCAGAATTTTATAGTACATCTTTTAGGTTTTAAATATATTATATATATTTTTTATGTTTGCATTATTCCATTATACTATTAAAAGTTTATTATTTTCATTCAGTAGGGTTGAGTGCATCACATAGGGTTCTTGTCCCCTTTCTCCCACACGCATATGTTTCACCCTGATAGCCCGATAGCTCTATTTTGAGCTGAGCAGGATTTTCCCTCTCCTTACCCACTTTTCCCCCCCCTCCCCTTTTCCCCACCAACTACTCTACCACACACACACACACACACACACACACACACACACACACACACACACACACACACACACACACACACACACACACGTCTCTCTGTTAGTCTCACACATACACACACACGTACATATCTGTCTCTCCCTGTCAGTCTCACACACGTACATATCTGTGTCTCTCCCTGTCAGTCTCACACACACACACGTACATATCTGTGTCTCTCCCTGTCAGTCTCACACACACACACACACACACGTACATATCTGTGTCTCTCTGTCACACACACACACACACACACACACACACACACACCTGTGTCTCTCCGTGTCAGACACACACACACACGTACATATCTGTGTCTCTCCCTGTCAGTCTCACACACACACACGTACATATCTGTGTCTCTCCCTGTCAGTCTCACACACACACACGTACATATCTGTGTCTCTCCCTGTCAGTGACACACACACACCTATCTCTCCCTGTCAGTGACACACAGACACACACGTCTCTACCTTTCAGCCCCATCTTGTTTTTATCCATGGATTCTTTGGCTTCAGGTGGAATCATCCACTTCCCTCCGGGTCCCTTAATGGCCGTGACATTTCTTTCCTCCCACTGTATAGGAGCCTGCACAGGGACATCGCACGGGTTAGTATGGGGCGCAGCCACACTCCCTACTGTGTGCGCACACGCGCCATACGTACGCACATACAACACACACTACTGTGTGCGCACACGCGCCATACGTACGCACATAAAACACACACTACAGTGTGCGCACACACGCGCCATACGTACGCACATACAACACACACTACTGTGTGCGCACACGCGCCATACGTACGCACATAAAACACACACTACTGTGTGCGCACACACGCGCCATACGTACGCACATACAACACACACTACTGTGTGCGCACACGCGCCATACGTACGCACATAAAACACACACTACTGTGTGCGCACACACGCGCCATACGTACGCACATACAACACACACTACTGTGTGCGCACACGCGCCATACGTACGCACATACAACACACACTACTGTGTGCGCACACACACGCGCCATACGTACGCACATACAACACACTACTGTGCGCACACACGCCATACGTACGCACATAAAACACACACTACTGTGTGCGCACACACGCGCCATACGTACACACATAAAACACACACTACTGTGTGCACACACACGCGAAATACGTACGCACATAAAACACACACTACTGTGTGCACACACGCACATAAAACACACTACTGTGTGCGCACACGCGCCATACGTACGCACATAACACACACACACTACTGTGTGCGCACACACGCGCCATACGTACACACATAAAACACACACTACTGTGTGCACACACACACGCGAAATAAGTACGCACATAAAACACACACTACTGTGTGCGCACACGCGCCATACGTACGCACATAAAACACACACTACTGTGTGCGCACACACGCCGTACGTACGCACATAAAACACACACACTACTGTGTGCACACACACGCGCCATACGTACGCACATAAAACACACACTACTGTGTGCGCACACGCGCCATACGTACGCACATACAACACACACTACTGTGTGCGCACACGCGCCATACGTACGCACATACAACACACTACTGTGCGCACACACGCCATACGTACGCACATAAAACACACACTACTGTGTGCGCACACACGCGCCATACGTACACACATAAAACACACACTACTGTGTGCACACACACGCGAAATACGTACGCACATAAAACACACACTACTGTGTGCACACACACGCGCCATACGTACGCACATAAAACACACTACTGTGTGCGCACACGCGCCATACGTACGCACATAACACACACACTACTGTGTGCGCACACGCGCCATACGTACGCACATAAAACACACACTACTGTGTGCGCACACGCGCCATACGTACGCACATAAAACACACACTACTGTGTGCGCACACACGCCGTACGTACGCACATAAAACACACACTACTGTGTGCGCACACACGCGCCATACGTACGCACATAAAACACACACTACTGTGTGCACACACACGCGCCATACGTACGCACATAAAACACACACTACTGTGAGCACACACACGCGCCATACGTACGCACATAAAACACACACTACTGTGTGCGCGCACACGCCATACGTACGCACATAAAACACACACTACTGTGTGCGCACACACGCGCCATACGTACGCACATAAAACACACACTACTGTGTGCGCACACACGCGCCATACGTACGCACATAAAACACACACTACTGTGTGCGCACACACGCGCCATACGTACGCACATAAAACACACACTACTGTGTGCGCACACACGCGCCATACGTACGCACATAAAACACACACTACTGTGTGCGCCCACACGCGCCATACGTACGCACATAAAACACACACTACTGTGTGCGCACACACGCGCCATACGTACGCACATAAAACACACACTACTGTGTGCGCACACACGCGCTATACGTACGCACATAAAACACACACTACTGTGTGCGCACACACGCGCCATACGTACGCACATAAAACACACACTACTGTGTGCGCACACACGCGCCATACATACGCACATAAAACACACACTACTGTGTGCGCACACACGCGCCATAGATACGCACATAAAACACACACTACTGTGTGTGCGCACACACGCGCCATACGTACGCACATAAAACACACACTACTGTGTGTGCGCACACGCGCCATACGTACGCACATAAAACACACACTACTGTGTGTGCGCACACACGCCATACGTACGCACATAACACACACACTACTGTGTGCGCACACACACGCGCCATACGTACGCACATAAAACACACATTACTGTGTGCGCACACACGCGCCATACGTACGCTCATAAAACACACACTACTGTGTGTGCGCACACACGCCATACGTACGCACATAAAACACACACTACTGTGTGTGCGCACACACGCCATACGTACGCACATAAAACACACACTACTGTGTACGCACACACGCCATATGTACGCACATAAAACACACACTACTGTGTGCGCACACACGCGCCATACGTACGCACATAAAACACACACTACTGTGTGCGCACACACGCCATACATACGCACATAAAACACACACTACTGTGTGCGCACACACGCCATACGTACGCACATAAAACACACACTACTGTGTGCGCACACACGCCATACATACGCACATAAAACACACACTACTGTGTGCGCACACACGCCATACATACGCACATAAAACACACACTACTGTGTGCGCACACACGCCATACGTACGCACATAAAACACACACTACTGTGTGCGCACACACGCGCCATATGTACGCACATAAAACACACACTACTGTGTGCGCACACACGCGCCATACGTACGCACATAAAACACACTCTACTGTGTGCGCACACACGCGCCATACGTACGCACATAAAACACACACTACTGTGTGCACACACACACGCGCCATACGTACGCACATAAAACACACACTACTGTGTGCACACACACGCGCCATACGTACGCACATAAAACACACACTATTGTGTGCGCACACGCGCCATACATACGCATATAAAACACACACTACTGTGTGCGCACACACACGCCATACGTACGCACATAACACACACACTACTGTGTGCGCACACACACGCGCCATACGTACGCACATAAAACACACACTACTGTGTGCGCACACACGCGCCATACGTACGCACATAAAACACACACTACTGTGTGCGCACACACGCGCCATACGTACGCACATAAAACACACACTACTGTGTGCGCACACACGCGCCATACGTACGCACATAAAACACACACTACTGTGTGCGCACACACGCGCCATACATACGCACATAAAACACACACTACTGTGTGCGCACACACGCGCCATACGTACGCACATAAAACACACACTACTGTGTGCGCACACACGCCATACGTACGCACATAAAACACACACTACTGTGTGCACACACACGCGCCATACGTACGCACATAAAACACACACTACTGTGTGCGCACACACGCGCCATACGTACGCACATACAACACACTACTGTGTGCGCACACACGCGCCATACGTACGCACATAAAACACACACTACTGTGTGCGCACACACACGCCATACGTACGCACATACAACACACTACTGTGTGCGCACACACGCGCCATACGTACGCACATAAAACACACACTACTGTGTGCGCACACACGCGCCATACGTACGCACATAAAACACACACTACTGTGTGCGCACACACGCGCCATACGTACGCACATAAAACACACACTACTTTGTGCGCACACACGCCATACGTACGCACATAAAACACACACTACTGTGTGCGCACACGCGCCATACGTACGCACATAAAACACACACTACTGTGTGTGCGCACACACGCGCCATACGTACGCACATAAAACAACGCACATAAAACACACACTACTGTGTGCACACACACGCGCCATACGTACGCACATAAAACACACACTACTGTGTGCGCACACACGCGTCATACGTACGCACATAAAACACACACTACTGTGTGCACACACACACGCGCCATACGTACGCACATAAAACACACACTACTGTGTGCACACACACGCGCCATACGTACGCACATAAAACACACACTACTGTGTGCGCACACGCGCCATACATACGCATATAAAACACACACTACTGTGTGCGCACACACACGCCATACGTACGCACATAACACACACACTACTGTGTGCGCACACACGCGCCATACGTACGCACATAAAACACACACTACTGTGTGTGCGCACACACGCGCCATACATAAGCACATAAAACACACACTACTGTGTGCGCACACACGCGCCATACGTACGCACATAAAACACACACTACTGTGTGCGCACACACGCCATACGTACGCACATAAAACACACACTACTGTGTGCGCACACACGCCATACGTACGCACATAAAACACACACTACTGTGTGCGCACACACACGCCATACGTACGCACATAAAACACACACTACTGTGTGCGCACACACCCGCCATACGTACGCACATAAAACACACACTACTTTGTGCGCACACACGCCATACGTACGCACATAAAACACACACTACTGTGTGCGCACACGCGCCATACGTACGCACATAAAACACACACTACTGTGTGCGCACACACGCGCCATACGTACGCACATAAAACACACACTACTTTGTGCGCACACACGCCATACGTACGCACATAAAACACACACTACTGTGTGCGCACACGCGCCATACGTACGCACATAAAACACACACTACTGTGTGTGCGCACACACGCGCCATACGTACGCACATAAAACAACGCACATAAAACACACACTACTGTGTGCACACACACGCGCCATACGTACGCACATAAAACACACACTACTGTGTGCGCACACACGCGCCATACGTACGCACATAAAACACACTACTGTGTGTGCGCACACACACGCCATACGTACGCACATAAAACACACTACTGTGTGCGCACACACGCGCCATACGTACGCACATAAAACACACACTACTGTGTGCGCACACACGCGCCATACGTACGCACATACTGCTGCGGCACAGTTTATTCGAGCATTTGCCCGTTCTGTGCCGCAGCAGTAGCCTGGCGCGCGCCCGAGTGTGACGGGCGCACGCCGAAGCAGCGGAAGAGCGCCCTCCGATCGGGGCGCTCTCCCTACCGCTGCCGGGTCCGCCGGGTCCCCCGGAACCCCCTGCCGCTGTCCCGCGATCGCGGGACACCAGGGCTCCCTCGGGGAGCCCCTGGACACGCGTGCAGCGGGCGCACGCTCCCGATGACGCGTGACCGCGCGTCTATGACGCGCGGCACGCCGAGGGGCGGCCACTAGCAAGCCGGGAGATTTCCCGGCTTGCGGTACCGACCACACTTCAATAAAGTGTGTCGGTAGTGTAAAACACACACTACTGTGTGCGCACACACGCGCCATACGTACGCACATAAAACACACACTACTGTGTGCGCACACACGCGCCATACGTACGCACATAAAACACACACTACTGTGTGCGCACACACGCGCCATACGTACGCACATAAAACACACACTACTGTGTGCGCACACACACGCCATACGTACGCACATAAAACACACACTACTGTGTGCGCACACACGCGCCATACGTACGCACATAAAACACACACTACTGTGTGCGCACACACGCGCCATACGTACGCACATAAAACACACACTACTGTGTGCGCACACGCGCCATACGTACGCACATAAAACACACACTACTGTGTGCGCACACACGCGCCATACATACGCACATAAAACACACACTACTGTGTGATCACACACGCCATACATACGCACATAAAACACACACTACTGTGTGCGCACACACGCGTCATACGTACGCACATAAAACACACACTACTGTGTGCGCACACGCGCCATACATACGCACATAAAACACACACTACTGTGTGCGCACACACGCCATACGTACGCACATAAAACACATACTATTGTGTGCGCACACACACGCGCCATACGTACGCACATAAAACACACACTACTGTGTGCACACACACGCCATACGTACGCACATAAAACACACCCTACATCTCAGTGTATTACATGTGTGTAAGTATGTGCTCCCTGTAGTACTTACTTTAAATATAGACACAGAATTATACACTGAGAATTAAACACCATCCAATTAAAGTTTGTCCCCTTTAACAATACTGCAAGGCAACGAAAGCACTCAGCAATGCAACACATCTTTCATTCCTAATGTCTGCTGACAAGTTTAACCCTTTCCAGGTGTAGTTACCAAATCTAAATTTACAGCACATCCCACTCACGTGGCATTCACGTGGCGGTGGTTACGGGGTCACACCTCAATCAGGGAACAATCCTGTCCAGTGTAGTGATTCGGACAGGATTGCCATTTAGTGGCAGCCATCTTTAAAAGCCCCGGATAACTATTGAATGTATTTAATCATGTATTATTTAAACTAACCGTGGCCACGTGCCCTGCAGCACTGGTTCATCACGTGACCGCTCTCCGACACAATCACTGATCTCTCCTCCTCCGTCCACCACCCCCATTCAGTGCAGTCCGCGATCGGCACTGTATGAGAGCGCCAACCTCCGCTACGGAAAATAGCAAATGGCGCACGGGTGTCTTAAAGGCCTCGGGGAGGGGGGGGGGGGGGGACACGGACGTTTCATGATGTACGTCATTAGGTCACTGAAGGGAGTATATAAATAAATGTGACATGATCTTATTGGGACCGAACGCCACGCTAACACCCCCTAACATCCACACCCCCAAACCATGAGATCAGCCGGACCATACACCCCGCTAACACCCCCTAACACCCACACCCCATAACCATGAGATCAGCCGGACCATACACCACGCTAACATACCCCAACATCCACACCCCCAAACCATGAGATCAGAAAGAACATACGCCCCGCTAACACCCCCCAACATCCACACCCCCAAACCATGAGATCAGCCGGACCATACGCCCCGCTAACACCCCCTAACACCCACACCCCCAAACCATGAGATCAGCCGGACCATACGCCCCGCTAACACCCCCTAACACCCACACCCCCAAACCATGAGATCAGCCGGACCATACGCCCCGCTAACACCCCCTAACATCCACACCCCCAAACCATGAGATCAGCCAGACCATACGCCCCGCTATCACCCCCTAACACCCACACCCCCAAACCATGAGATCAGCCGGACCATACGCCCCGCTAACACCCCCTAACACCCACACCCCCAAAGCATGAGATCAGCCGGACCATACGCCACGCTAACACCCCGTAACATCCACACCCCCAAACCATGAGATCAGCCGGACCATACGCCCCGCTAACACCCCCTAACACCCACACCCCCAAACCATGAGATCAGCCGGACCATACGCCCCGCTAACACCCCCTAACATCCACACCCTATAACCATGAGATCAGCCGGACCATACGCCCCGCTAACACCCCCTAACATCCACACCCTATAACCATGAGATCAGCCAGACCATACGCCCCGCTAACACCCCCTAACACCCACACCCCCAAACCATGAGATCAACCGGACCAAACGCCCCGCTAACACCCCCTAACATCCACACCCCCAAAACATGAGATCAACCGGACCATACGCCCCGCTAACACCCCCTAACACCCACACCCCCAAACCATGAGATCAGCCGGACCATACGCCCCGCTAACACCCCCTAACATCCACACCCCCAAACCATAAGATCAGCCGGACCATACGCCCCGCTAACACCCCCCAACATCCACACCCCCAAACCATGAGATCAGCCGGACCATACGCCCCGCTAACACCCCCCAACATCCACACCCCCAAACCATGAGATCAGCCGGACCATACGCCCCGCTAACACCCCCTAACATCCACACCCTATAACCATGAGATCAGACAGACCATACGCCCCGCTAACACCCCCTAACATCCACACCCCATAACCATGAGATCAGCCGGACCATACGCCCCGCTAACACCCCCTAACACCCCCCCCCCCCAAACCATGAGATCAGCCGGACCATACGCCACGCTAACACCCCCTAACACCCACACCCCCAAACCATGAGATCAGCCGGACCATACGCCCCGCTAACACCCCCCAACATCCACACCCCCAAACCATGAGATCAGCCGGACCATACGCCCCGCTAACACCCCCCAACATCCACACCCCCAAACCATGAGATCAGCCGGACCATACGCCCCGCTAACACCCCCTAACATCCACACCCCCAAACCATGAGATCAGCCGGACCATACGCCCCGCTAACACCCCCTAACATCCACACCCCCAAACCATGAGATCAGCCGGACCATACGCCCCGCTAACACCCCCTAACATCCACACCCCCAAACCATGAGATCAGCCGGACCATACGCCCCGCTAACACCCCCTAACATCCACACCCCCAAACCATGAGATCAGCCGGACCATACGCCACGCTAACACCCCCTAACACCCACACCCCCAAACCTTGAGATCAGCCGGACCATACGCCCCGCTAACACCCCCTAACACCCACACCCCCAAACCATGAGATCAGCCGGACCACACGCCCCGCTAACACCCCCCAACATCCACACCCCCAAACCATGAGATCAGCCGGACCATACGCCCCGCTAACACCACGTAACATCCACACCCCCAAACCATGAGATCAGCCGGACCATACGCCCCGCTAACACCCCCTAACATCCACACCCCCAAACCATGAGATCAGCCGGACCATACGCCACGCTAACACCCCCTAACATCCACACCCCATAACCATGAGATCAGCCGGACCATACGCCCCGCTAACACCCCCTAACATCCACACCCCATAACCATGAGATCAGCCGGACCATACGCCCCGCTAACACCCCCTAACATCCACACCCCCAAACCATGAGATCAGCCGGACCATACGCCACGCTAACACCCCCTAACATCCACACCCCCAAACCATGAGATCAGCCGGACCATACGCCACGCTAACACCCCCTAACACCCACACCCCCAAACCTTGAGATCAGCCGGACCATACGCCCCGCTAACACCCCCTAACATCCACACCCCCAAACCATGAGATCAGCCGGACCACACGCCCCGCTAACACCCCCCAACATCCACACCCCCAAACCATGAGATCAGCCGGACCATACGCCCCGCTAACACCACGTAACATCCACACCCCCAAACCATGAGATCAGCCGGACCACACGCCCCGCTAACACCCCCCAACATCCACACCCCCAAACCATGAGATCAGCCGGACCATACGCCCCGCTAACACCCCCTAACACCCACACCCCCAAACCATGAGATCAGCCGGACCACACGCCCCGCTAACACCCCCCAACATCCACACCCCCAAACCATGAGATCAGCCGGACCACACGCCCCGCTAACACCCCCCAACATCCACACCCCCAAAACAAGAGATCAACCGGACCAAACGCCCCGCTAACACCCCCTAACACCCACACCCCCAAACCATGAGATCAGCCGGACCACACGCCCCGCTAACACCCCCCAACATCCACACCCCCAAACCATGAGATCAGCCGGACCATACGCCCCGCTAACACCCCCTAACACCCACACCCCCAAACCATGAGATCAGCCGGACCACACGCCCCGCTAACACCCCCCAACATCCACACCCCCAAACCATGAGATCAGCCGGACCATACGCCACGCTAACACCCCCTAACACCCACACCCCCAAACCATGAGATCAGCCGGACCATACGCCACGCTAACATCCCCCAACATCCACACCCCCAAACCATGAGATCAGCCGGACCATACGCCCCGCTAACACCCCCTAACATCCACACCCCCAAACCATGAGATCAGACAGACCATACGCCCCGCTAACACCCCCTAACACCCACACCCCCAAACCATGAGATCAGCCGGACCATACGCCCCGCTAACACCCCCTAACACCCACACCCCCAAACCATGAGATCAGCCGGACCACACGCCCCGCTAACACCCCCCAACATCCACACCCCCAAACCATGAGATCAGCCGGACCATACGCCACGCTAACACCCCCTAACATCCACACCCCCAAACCATGAGATCAGACAGACCATACGCCCCGCTAACACCCCCCAACATCCACACCCCATAACCATGAGATCAGCCGGACCATACGCCCCGCTAACACCCCCCAACATCCACACCCCATAACCATGAGATCAGCCGGACCATACGCCCCGCTAACACCCCCCAACATCCACACCCCCAAACCATGAGATCAGCCAGACCACACGCCCCGCTAACACCCCCTAACATCCACACCCCCAAACCATGAGATCAGCCGGACCATACGCCACGCTAACACCCCCTAACACCCACACCCCCAAACCATGAGATCAGCCGGACCATACGCCACGCTAACATCCCCCAACATCCACACCCCCAAACCATGAGATCAGCCGGACCATACGCCCCGCTAACACCCCCCAACATCCACACCCCATAACCATGAGATCAGCCGGACCATACGCCACGCTAACATCCCCCAACATCCACACCCCATAACCATGAGATCAGCCGGACCATACGCCCCGCTAACACCCCCTAACACCCACACCCCCAAACCATGAGATCAGCCGGACCATACGCCCCGCTAACACCCCCCAACATCCACACCCCATAACCATGAGATCAGCCGGACCATACGCCCCGCTAACACCCCCTAACATCCACACCCCCAAACCATGAGATCAGACAGAACATACGCCCCGCTAACACCCCCTAACATCCACACCCCCAAACCATGAGATCAGACAGAACATATGCCCCGCTAACACCCCCTAACATCCACACCCCCAAACCATGAGATCAGACAGAACATATGCCCCGCTAACACCCACTAACATCCACACCCCCAAACCATGAGATCAGCCGGACCAAACGCCCCGCTAACACCCCCTAACATCCACACCCCCAAACCATGAGATCAGCTGGACCATACGCCCCGCTAACACCCCCAAACCATGAGATCAGACGGACCATACGCCACGCTAACACCCCCTAACACCCACACCCCCAAACCATGAGATCAGCCGGACCATACGCCCCGCTAACACCCCCTAACATCCACACCCCCAAACCATGAGATCAGCCGGACCATACGCCCCGCTAACACCCCCTAACATCCACACCCCCAAAACATGAGATCAACCGGACCAAACGCCCCGCTAACACCCCCAAACCATGAGATCAGCCGGACCATACGCCACGCTAACACCCCCTAACATCCACACCCCCAAACCATGAGATCAGCCGGACCATACGCCCCGCTAACACCCCCTAACATCCACACCCCCAAACCATGAGATCAGCCGGACCATACACCCCGCTAACACCCCCTAACATCCACACCCCCAAACCATGAGATCAGCCGGACCATACGCCCCGCTAACACCCCCTAACATCCACACCCCATAACCATGAGATCAGACAGACCATACGCCCCGCTAACACCCCCTAACATCCACACCCCATAACCATGAGATCAGCCGGACAATACGCCCCGCTAACACCCCCTAACACCCACACCCCCAAACCATGAGATCAGCCGGACCAACACCCCGTAACATCCACACCCCCAAAACATGAGATCAGCCGGACCATACGCCACGCTAACACCCCCTAACATCCACACCCCCAAAACATGAGATCAACCGGACCAAACGCCACACTAACACCCCCTAACATCCACACCCCCAAACCATGAGATCAGCCGGACCATACGCCACGCTAACACCCCCTAACATCCACACCCCCAAAACATGAGATCAACCGGACCAAACGCCACGCTAACACCCCCTAACACCCACACCCCCAAACCTTGAGATCAGACAGACCATACGCCCCGCTAACACCCCCTAACACCCACACCCCCAAACCTTGAGATCAGCCGGACCATACGCCCCGCTAACACCACGTAACATCCACACCCCCAAAGCATGAGATCAGCCGGACCAAACGCCCCGCTAACACCCCCTAACACCCACACCCCCAAACCATGAGATCAGCCGGACCATACGCCCCGCTAGCACCCCCTAACATCCACACCCCCAAACCATGAGATCAGCCGGACCATACGCCCCGCAAACACCCCCTAACACCCACACCCCCAAACCATGAGATCAGCCGGACCATACGCCCCGCTAACACCCCCTAACACCCACACCCCCAAACCATGAGATCAGCCGGACCATACGCCACGCTAACACCCCCTAACACCCACACCCCCAAACCATGAGATCAGCCGGACCATACGCCCCGCTAACACCCCCTAACATCCACACCCCCAAACCATGAGATCAGCCGGACCATACGCCCCGCTAACACCCCCTAACATCCACACCCCCAAACCATGAGATCAGCCGGACCATACGCCCCGCTAACACCCCCTAACATCCACACCCCCAAACCATGAGATCAGCCGGACCATACGCCCCGCTAACACCCCCCAACATCCACACCCCCAAACCATGAGATCAGCCAGACCATACGCCCCGCTAACACCCCCTAACATCCACACCCCCAAACCATGAGATCAGCCGGACCATACGCCCCGCTAACACCCCCCAACACCCACACCCCCAAACCATGAGATCAGCCAGACCATACGCCCCGCTAACACCCCCTAACACCCACACCCCCAAACCATGAGATCAGCCAGACCATACGCCCCGCTAACACCCCCTAACATCCACACCCCCAAAACATGAGATCAGCCGGACCATACGCCCCGCTATCACCCCCTAACATCCACACCCCCAAACCATGAGATCAGCCGGACCATACGCCCCGCTAACACCCCCTAACACCCACACCGCCAAACCATGAGATCAGCCGGACCATACGCCACGCTAACACCCCCTAACACCCACACCCCCAAACCATGAGATCAGCCGGACCATACGCCACGCTAACACCCCCTAACATCCACACCCCCAAACCATAAGATCAGCCGGACCATACGCCCCACTAACACCCCCTAACACCCACACCCCCAAACCATGAGATCAGCCGGACCATACGCCCCTCTAACACCCCCTAACATCCACACCCTATAACCATGAGATCAGACAGACCATACGCCCCGCTAACACCCCCTAACACCCACACCCCCAAACCATGAGATCAGCCGGACCATCCGCCACGCTAACACCCCCTAACATCCACACCCCCAAAACATGAGATCAGACAGACCATACGCCCCGCTAACACCCCCTAACATCCACACCCCCAAACCATGAGATCAGACAGACCATACGCCCCGCTAACACCCCCTAACATCCACACCCCATAACCATGAGATCAGACAGACCATACGCCCCGCTAACACCCCCTAACACCCACACCCCATAACCATGAGATCAGCCGGACCATCCGCCACGCTAACACCCCCTAACATCCACACCCCCAAAACATGAGATCAACCGGACCAAACGCCACGCTAACACCCCCTAACACCCACACCCCCAAACCTTGAGATCAGCCGGACCATACGCCCCGCTAACACCCCCTAACATCCACACCCCCAAACCTTGAGATCAGCCAGACCATACGCCCCGCTAACACCCCCTAACATCCACACCCCATAACCATAAGATCAGACAGACCATACGCCCCGCTAACACCCCCTAACACCCACACCCCATAACCATGAGATCAGCCGGACCATCCGCCACGCTAACACCCCCTAACATCCACACCCCCAAAACATGAGATCAACCGGACCAAACGCCACGCTAACACCCCCTAACACCCACACCCCCAAACCTTGAGATCAGCCGGACCATACGCCCCGCTAACACCCCCTAACACCCACACCCCATAACCATGAGATCAGCCGGACCATCCGCCACGCTAACACCCCCTAACATCCACACCCCCAAAACATGAGATCAGACAGACCATACGCCCCGCTAACACCCCCTAACATCCACACCCCCAAACCATGAGATCAGACAGACCATACGCCCCGCTAAAACCCCCTAACATCCACACCCCATAACCATGAGATCAGACAGACCATACGCCCCGCTAACACCCCCTAACACCCACACCCCATAACCATGAGATCAGCCGGACCATCCGCCACGCTAACACCCCCTAACATCCACACCCCCAAAACATGAGATCAACCGGACCAAACGCCACGCTAACACCCCCTAACACCCACACCCCCAAACCTTGAGATCAGCCGGACCATACGCCCCGCTAACACCCCCTAACACCCACACCCCCAAACCATGAGATCAGCCGGACCATACGCCCCGCTAACACCCCCTAACATCCACACCCCCAAACCATGAGATCAGCCGGACCATACGCCCCGCTAACACCCCCTAACATCCACACCCCCAAAACATGAGATCAACCGGACCATACGCCACGCTAACACCCCCAAACCATGAGATCGACCGGACCATACGCCACGCTAACACCCCCAAACCTTGAGATCAGCCGGACCATACGCCACGCTAACACCCCCTAACATCCACACCCCCAAACCATGAGATCAGCCGGACCATACGCCCCGCTAACACCCCCTAACATCCACACCCCCAAACCATGAGATCAGCCGGACAAAACGCCACGCTAACACCCCCTAACACCCACACCCCCAAACCATGAAATCAGCCGGACCATACGCCCCGCTAACACCCCCCAACATCCACACCCCCAAACCATGAGATCAGACAGAACATACGCCACGCTAACACCCCCTAACATCCACACCCCCAAACCATGAGATCAGCCGGACCATACGCCCCGCTAACACCCCCCAACATCCACACCCCCAAACCATGAGATCAGACAGAACATACGCCACGCTAACACCCCCCAACATCCACACCCCCAAACCATGAGATCAGCCGGACCATACGCCCCGCTAACACCCCCTAACATCCACACCCCCAAACCATGAGATCAGCCGGACCATACGCCCCGCTAACACCCCCTAACATCCACACCCCCAAACCATGAGATCAGCCGGACCAAACGCCCCGCTAACACCCACTAACACCCACAACCCATAACCATGAGATCAACCGGACCATACACCCCACTAACACCCCCTAACATCCACACCCCATAACCATGAGATCAGACAGACCATACGCCCCGCTAACACCCCCTAACATCCACACCCCCAAAACATGAGATCAACCGGACCAAACGCCCCGCTAACACCCCCAAACCATGAGATCAGCCGGACCATACGCCACGCTAACACCCCCTAACATCCACACCCCCAAACCATGAGATCAGCCGGACCATACGCCCCGCTAACACCCCCTAACATCCACACCCCCAAACCATGAGATCAGCCGGACCATACGCCCCGCTAACACCCCCTAACATCCACACCCCCAAACCATGAGATCAGCCGGACCATACGCCCCGCTAACACCCCCTAACATCCACACCCCATAACCATGAGATCAGACAGACCATACGCCCCGCTAACACCCCCTAACATCCACACCCCATAACCATGAGATCAGCCGGACAATACGCCCCGCTAACACCCCCTAACACCCACACCCCCAAACCATGAGATCAGCCGGACCATACGCCCCGCTAACACCCCGTAACATCCACACCCCCAAAACATGAGATCAGCCGGACCATACGCCACGCTAACACCCCCTAACATCCACACCCCCAAAACATGAGATCAACCGGACCAAACGCCACGCTAACACCCCCTAACACCCACACCCCCAAACCTTGAGATCAGACAGACCATACGCCACGCTAACACCCCCTAACACCCACACCCCCAAACCTTGAGATCAGCCGGACCATACGCCCCGCTAACACCCCCTAACACCCACACCCCCAAACCATGAGATCAGCCGGACCATACGCCCCGCTAACACCACGTAACATCCACACCCCCAAAACATGAGATCAACCGGACCATCCGCCACGCTAACACCCCCTAACACCCACACCCCCAAACCATGAGATCAGCCGGACCATACGCCCCGCTAACACCACGTAACATCCACACCCCCAAAGCATGAGATCAGCCGGACCATCCGCCCCGCTAACACCCCCTAACACCCACACCCCCAAAGCATGAGATCAGACGGACCATCCGCCCCGCTAACACCCCCTAACACCCACACCCCCAAAGCATGAGATCAGCCGGACCATCCGCCCCGCTAACACCCCCTAACACCCACACCCCCAAAACATGAGATCAGCCGGACCATACGCCCCGCTAACACCCCCTAACACCCACACCCCCAAAGCATGAGATCAGCCGGACCATCCGCCCCGCTAACACCCCCTAACACCCACACCCCCAAAGCATGAGATCAGCCGGACCATCCGCCCCGCTAACACCCCCTAACACCCACACCCCCAAAGCATGAGATCAGCCGGACCATACGCCCCGCTAACACCCCCTAACACCCACACCCCCAAAGCATGAGATCAGCCGGACCATCCGCCCCGCTAACACCCCCTAACACCCACACCCCCAAACCATGAGATCAGCCAGACCATACGCCCCGCTAACACCCCCTAACACCCACACCCCCAAACCATGAGATCAGCCAGACCATACGCCCCGCTAACACCCCCTAACATCCACACCCCCAAAACATGAGATCAGCCGGACCATACGCCCCGCTATCACCCCCTAACACCCACACCCCCAAACCATGAGATCAGCCGGACCATACGCCCCGCTAACACCCCCTAACATCCACACCCCCAAACCATGAGATCAGCCGGACCATACGCCCCGCTAACACCCCCTAACACCCACACCCCCAAACCATGAGATCAGCCGGACCATACGCCACGCTAACACCCCCTAACACCCACACCGCCAAACCATGAGATCAGCCGGACCATACGCCCCGCTAACACCCCCTAACACCCACACCCCCAAACCATGAGATCAGCCGGACCATACGCCACGCTAACACCCCCTAACACCCACACCCCCAAACCATGAGATCAGCCGGACCATACGCCCCGCTAACACCCCCTAACATCCACACCCTATAACCATGAGATCAGCCGGACCATACGCCCCGCTAACACCCCCTAACACCCACACCCCATAACCATGAGATCAGCCGGACCATCCGCCCCGCTAACACCCCCTAACATCCACACCCCCAAAACATGAGATCAACCGGACCAAACGCCACGCTAACACCCCCTAACATCCACACCCCATAACCATGAGATCAGCCGGACCATCCGCCCCGCTAACACCCCCTAACATCCACACCCCCAAAACATGAGATCAACCGGACCAAACGCCACGCTAACACCCCCTAACATCCACACCCCATAACCATGAGATCAGCCGGACCATACGCCCCGCTAACACCCCCTAACACCCACACCCCATAACCATGAGATCAGCCGGACCATACGCCACGCTAACACCCCCTAACACCCACACCCCATAACCATGAGATCAGACAGACCATACGCCCCGCTAACACCCCCTAACATCCACACCCTATAACCATGAGATCAGCCGGACCATACGCCCCGCTAACACCCCCTAACACCCACACCCCATAACCATGAGATCAGCCGGACCATCCGCCCCGCTAACACCCCCTAACACCCCCACCCCCAAACCATGAGATCAGCCGGACCATACGCCCCGCTAACACCCCCTAACATCCACACCCTATAACCATGAGATCAGACAGACCATACGCCCCGCTAACACCCCCTAACATCCACACCCTATAACCATGAGATCAGCCGGACCATACGCCCCGCTAACACCCCCTAACACCCACACCCCATAACCATGAGATCAGCCGGACCATCCGCCACGCTAACACCCCCTAACATCCACACCCCCAAAACATGAGATCAACCGGACCAAACGCCCCGCTAACACCCCCTAACATCCACACCCCCAAACCATGAGATCAACCGGACCAAACGCCACGCTAACACCCCCTAACACCCACACCCCCAAACCTTGAGATCAGCCGGACCATACGCCCCGCTAACACCCCCTAACACCCACACCCCCAAACCTTGAGATCAGCCGGACCATACGCCCCGCTAAAACCCCCTAACACCCACACCCCCAAACCATGAGATCAGCCAGACCATACGCCCCGCTAACACCCCCTAACACCCACACCCCCAAACCATGAGATCAGCCAGACCATACGCCCCGCTAACACCCCCTAACATCCACACCCCCAAAACATGAGATCAGCCGGACCATACGCCCCGCTATCACCCCCTAACATCCACACCCCCAAACCATGAGATCAGCCGGACCATACGCCCCGCTAACACCCCCTAACACCCACACCGCCAAACCATGAGATCAGCCGGACCATACGCCCCGCTAACACCCCCTAACACCCACACCCCCAAACCATGAGATCAGCCGGACCATACGCCACGCTAACACCCCCTAACACCCACACCCCCAAACCTTGAGATCAGCCGGACCATACGCCCCGCTAACACCCCCTAACACCCACACCCCCAAACCATGAGATCAGCCGGACCATACGCCCCGCTAACACCACGTAACATCCACACCCCCAAAACATGAGATCAACCGGACCATCCGCCACGCTAACACCCCCTAACACCCACACCCCCAAACCATGAGATCAGCCGGACCATACGCCCCGCTAACACCCCCTAACACCCACACCCCCAAAGCATGAGATCAGCCGGACCATACGCCCCGCTAAAACCCCCTAACACCCACACCCCCAAACCATGAGATCAGCCAGACCATACGCCCCGCTAACACCCCCTAACACCCACACCCCCAAACCATGAGATCAGCCAGACCATACGCCCCGCTAACACCCCCTAACATCCACACCCCCAAAACATGAGATCAGCCGGACCATACGCCCCGCTATCACCCCCTAACACCCACACCCCCAAACCATGAGATCAACCGGACCAAACGCCACGCTAACACCCCCTAACACCCACACCCCCAAACCTTGAGATCAGCCGGACCATACGCCCCGCTAACACCCCCTAACATCCACACCCCCAAACCATGAGATCAGCCGGACCATACGCCCCGCTAACACCCCCTAACACCCACACCCCCAAACCATGAGATCAGCCGGACCATACGCCACGCTAACACCCCCTAACACCCACACCGCCAAACCATGAGATCAGCCGGACCATACGCCCCGCTAACACCCCCTAACATCCACACCCCCAAACCATGAGATCAGCCGGACCATACGCCCCGCTAACACCCCCTAACATCCACACCCTATAACCATGAGATCAGACAGACCATACGCCCCGCTAACACCCCCTAACATCCACACCCCATAACCATGAGATCAGCCGGACCATACGCCCCGCTAACACCCCCTAACACCCACACCCCATAACCATGAGATCAGCCGGACCATCCGCCCCGCTAACACCCCCTAACATCCACACCCCATAACCATGAGATCAGCCGGACCATACGCCCCGCTAACACCCCCTAACACCCACACCCCATAACCATGAGATCAGCCGGACCATACGCCCCGCTAACACCCCCTAACATCCACACCCCCAAAACATGAGATCAACCGGACCAAACGCCACGCTAACACCCCCTAACATCCACACCCCATAACCATGAGATCAGCCGGACCATACGCCCCGCTAACACCCCCCAACATCCACACCCCATAACCATGAGATCAGACAGACCATACGCCCCGCTAACACCCCCTAACATCCACACCCCATAACCATGAGATCAGCCGGACCATACGCCCCGCTAACACCCCCTAACACCCACACCCCCAAAACATGAGATCAACCGGACCAAACGCCCCGCTAACACCCCCTAACATCCACACCCCCAAACCATGAGATCAACCGGACCAAACGCCACGCTAACACCCCCTAACACCCACACCCCCAAACCTTGAGATCAGCCGGACCATACGCCCCGCTAACACCCCCTAACACCCACACCCCCAAACCATGAGATCAGCCAGACCATACGCCCCGCTAACACCCCCTAACATCCACACCCCCAAAACATGAGATCAGCCGGACCATACGCCCCGCTATCACCCCCTAACATCCACACCCCCAAACCATGAGATCAGCCGGACCATACGCCCCGCTAACACCCCCTAACACCCACACCGCCAAACCATGAGATCAGCCGGACCATACGCCCCGCTAACACCCCCTAACACCCACACCCCCAAACCATGAGATCAGCCGGACCATACGCCACGCTAACACCCCCTAACATCCACACCCCCAAACCATGAGATCAGCCGGACCATACGCCCCGCTAACACCCCCTAACACCCACACCGCCAAACCATGAGATCAGCCGGACCATACGCCCCGCTAACACCCCCTAACACCCACACCCCCAAACCATGAGATCAGCCGGACCATACGCCACGCTAACACCCCCTAACACCCACACCCCCAAACCATGAGATCAGCCGGACCATACGCCCCGCTAACACCCCCTAACATCCACACCCCCAAACCATGAGATCAGACAGACCATACGCCCCGCTAACACCCCCTAACATCCACACCCCCAAACCATGAGATCAGCCGGACCATACGCCCCGCTAACACCCCCTAACATCCACACCGCCAAACCATGAGATCAGCCGGACCATACGCCCCGCTAACACCCCCTAACACCCACACCCCATAACCATGAGATCAGCCGGACCATCCGCCACGCTAACACCCCCTAACATCCACACCCCCAAAACATGAGATCAACCGGACCAAACGCCACGCTAACACCCCCTAACATCCACACCCCATAACCATGAGATCAGCCGGACCATACGCCCCGCTAACACCCCCTAACACCCACACCCCATAACCATGAGATCAGCCGGACCATCCGCCACGCTAACACCCCCTAACATCCACACCCCCAAAACATGAGATCAACCGGACCAAACGCCACGCTAACACCCCCTAACATCCACACCCCATAACCATGAGATCAGCCGGACCATACGCCCCGCTAACACCCCCTAACACCCACACCCCATAACCATGAGATCAGCCGGACCATCCGCCACGCTAACACCCCCTAACATCCACACCCCCAAAACATGAGATCAACCGGACCAAACGCCACGCTAACACCCCCTAACACACACACCCCCAAACCTTGAGATCAGCCGGACCATACGCCCCGCTAACACCCCCTAACATCCACACCCCATAACCATGAGATCAGCCGGACCATACGCCCCGCTAACACCCCCTAACACCCACACCCCATAACCATGAGACCAGCCGGACCATCCGCCACGCTAACACCCCCTAACATCCACACCCCCAAAACATGAGATCAACCGGACCAAACGCCACGCTAACACCCCCTAACACACACACCCCCAAACCTTGAGATCAGCCGGACCATACGCCCCGCTAACACCCCCTAACATCCACACCCCCAAACCATGAGATCAGCCGGACCATACGCCCCGCTAACACCCACACCCCCAAACCATGAGATCAGCCGGACCATACGCCACGCTAACATCCCCCAACATCCACACCCCCAAACCATGAGATCAGCCGGACCATACGCCCCGCTAACACCCCCTAACATCCACACCCCCAAACCATGAGATCAGACAGAACATACGCCCCGCTAACACCCCCTAACATCCACACCCCCAAACCATGAGATCAGCTGGACCATACGCCCCGCTAACACCCCCAAACCAGGAGATCAGCCGGACCATACGCCACGCTAACACCCCCTAACACCCACACCCCCAAACCATGAGATCAGCCGGACCATACGCCCCGCTAACACCCCCTAACATCCACACCCCCAAACCATGAGATCAGCCGGACCATACGCCCCGCTAACACCCCCTAACATCCACACCCCCAAACCATGAGATCAGCCGGACCAAACGCCCCGCTAACACCCACTAACACCCACACCCCCAAACCATGAGATCAACCGGACCATACACCCCACTAACACCCCCTAACATCCACACCCCATAACCATGAGATCAGACAGACCATACGCCCCGCTAACACCCCCTAACATCCACACCCCCAAAACATGAGATCAACCGGACCAAACGCCACGCTAACACCCCCTAACATCCACACCCCCAAACCATGAGATCAGCCGGACCATACGCCCCGCTAACACCCCCTAACATCCACACCCCCAAACCATGAGATCAGCCGGACCATACGCCCCGCTAACACCCCCTAACATCCACACCCCATAACCATGAGATCAGACAGACCATACGCCCCGCTAACACCCCCTAACATCCACACCCCATAACCATGAGATCAGCCGGACAATACGCCCCGCTAACACCCCCTAACACCCACACCCCCAAACCATGAGATCAGCCGGACCATACGCCCCGCTAACACCCCGTAACATCCACACCCCCAAAACATGAGATCAGCCGGACCATACGCCACGCTAACACCCCCTAACATCCACACCCCCAAAACATGAGATCAACCGGACCAAACGCCACGCTAACACCCCCTAACACCCACACCCCCAAACCTTGAGATCAGACAGACCATACGCCACGCTAACACCCCCTAACACCCACACCCCCAAACCTTGAGATCAGCCGGACCATACGCCCCGCTAACACCCCCTAACACCCACACCCCCAAACCATGAGATCAGCCGGACCATACGCCCCGCTAACACCACGTAACATCCACACCCCCAAAACATGAGATCAACCGGACCATCCGCCACGCTAACACCCCCTAACACCCACACCCCCAAACCTTGAGATCAGCCGGACCATACGCCCCGCTAACACCCCCTAACACCCACACCCCCAAACCATGAGATCAGCCGGACCATACGCCACGCTAACACCCCCTAACACCCACACCCCCAAACCATGAGATCAGCCGGACCATACGCCCCGCTAACACCCCCTAACACCCACACCCCCAAAGCATGAGATCAGCCGGACCATACGCCCCGCTAACACCCCCTAACATCCACACCCCCAAACCATGAGAACAGCCAGACCATACGCCACGCTAACACCACGTAACATCCGCACCCCCAAAGCATGAGATCAGCCGGACCAAACGCCCCGCTAACACCCCCTAACACCCACACCCCCAAACCATGAGATCAGCCGGACCATACGCCCCGCTAGCACCCCCTAACATCCACACCCCCAAACCATGAGATCAGCCAGACCATACGCCCCGCAAACACCCCCTAACACCCAAACCCCCAAACCATGAGATCAGCCGGACCATACGCCCCGCTAACACCCCCTAACACCCACACCCCCAAACCATGAGATCAGCCAGACCATACGCCCCGCTAACACCCCCTAACATCCACACCCCCAAAACATGAGATCAGCCGGACCATACGCCCCGCTATCACCCCCTAACATCCACACCCCCAAACCATGAGATCAGCCGGACCATACGCCCCGCTAACACCCCCTAACACCCACACCCCCAAACCATGAGATCAGCCGGACCATACGCCCCGCTAACACCCCCTAACACCCACACCCCCAAACCATGAGATCAGACAGACCATACGCCACGCTAACACCCCCTAACATCCACACCCCCAAACCATAACATCAGCCGGACCATACGCCCCACTAACACCCACACCCCCAAACCATGAAATCAGCCGGACCATACGCCCCGCTAACACCCCCCAACATCCACACCCCCAAACCATGAGATCAGCCGGACCATACGCCACGCTAACACCCCCTAACACCCACACCCCCAAACCATGAGATCAGCCGGACCATACGCCCCGCTAACACCCCCTAACACCCACACCCCCAAACCATGAGATCAGACAGACCATACGCCCCGCTAACACCCCCTAACACCCACACCCCCAAACCATGAGATCAGCCGGACCATACGCCCCGCTAACACCCCCTAACATCCACACCCCCAAACCATGAGATCAGCCGGACCATACGCCCCACTAACACCCCCTAACATCCACACCCCCAAACCATGAGATCAGCCGGACCATACGCCACGCTAACACCCCCTAACACCCACACCCCCAAACCATGAGATCAGCCGGACCATACGCCCCGCTAACACCCCCTAACATCCACACCCCATAACCATGAGATCAGCCGGACCATACGCCCCGCTAAAACCCCCTAACACCCACACCCCCAAACCATGAGATCAGACGGACCATACGCCCCGCTAACACCCCCCAACATCCACACCCCCAAACCATGAGATCAGCCGGACCATACGCCACGCTAACACCCCCAAACCATGAGATCAGCCGGACCATACGCCACGCTAACACCCCCTAACATCCACACCCCATAACCATGAGATCAGCCGGACCATACGCCCCGCTAACACCCCCCAACATCCACACCCCCAAACCATGAGATCAGCCGGACCATACGCCCCGCTAACACCCCCTAACACCCACACCCCCAAACCATGAGATCAGCCGGACCATACGCCCCGCTAACACCCCCTAACATCCACACCCCATAACCATGAGATCAGCCGGACCATACGCCCCGCTAACACCCCCTAACATCCACACCCCCAAAACATGAGATCAGCCGGACCATACGCCACGCTAAAACCCCCTAACACCCCCACCCCCAAACCTTGAGATCAGCCGGACCATACGCCCCGCTAACACCCCCTAACACCCACACCCCCAAACCATGAGATCAGCCGGACCAAACGCCCCGCTAACACCCCTAACACCCACACCCCCAAACCATGAGATCAACCGGACCAAACGCCACGCTAACACCCCCTAACATCCACACCCCCAAAACATGAGATCAACCGGACCAAACGCCACGCTAACACCCCCTAACATCCACACCCCCAAACCATGAGATCAGCCGGACCATACGCCACGCTAACACCCCCTAACACCCCCACCCCCAAACCATCAGATCAGCCGGACCATACGCCCCGCTAACACCCCCTAACACCCACACCCCCAAACCATGAGATCAGCCGGACCATACGCCCCGCTAACACCCCCCAACATCCACACCCCCAAACCATGAGATCAGCCGGACCATACGCCCCGCTAACACCCCCCAACATCCACACCCCATAACCATGAGATCAGCCGGACCATACGCCCCGCTAACACCCCCCAACATCCACACCATGAGATCAGCTGGACCATACGCCCCGCTAACACCCCCAAACCATGAGATCAGCCGGACCATACGCCACGCTAACACCCCCTAACACCCACACCGCCAAACCATGAGATCAGCCGGACCATACGCCCCGCTAACACCCCCTAACATCCACAACCCATAACCATGAGATCAACCGGACCATACACCCCACTAACACCCCCTAACATCCACACCCCCAAACCATGAGATCAGCCGGACCATACGCCCCGCTAACACCCCCTAACACCCACACCCCCAAACCATGAGATCAGCCGGACCATACGCCCCGCTAACACCCCCTAACACCCACACCCCCAAACCATGAGATCAGACAGACCATACGCCCCGCTAACACCCCCTAACATCCACACCCCCAAAACATGAGATCAACCGGACCAAACGCCCCGCTAACACCCCCAAACCATGAGATCAGACAGACCATACGCCACGCTAACACCCCCTAACATCCACACCCCCAAACCATGAGATCAGCCGGACCATACGCCCCGCTAACACCCCCTAACATCCACACCCCCAAACCATGAGATCAGCCGGACCATACGCCACGCTAACACCCCCTAACACCCACACCCCCAAACCATGAGATCAGCCGGACCATACGCCCCGCTAACACCCCCTAACATCCACACCCCCAAACCATGAGATCAGCCGGACCATACGCCCCGCTAACACCCCCTAACACCCACACCCCCAAACCATGAGATCAGCCGGACCATACGCCCCGCTAACACCCCCTAACATCCCCACCCCCAAACCATGAGATCAGCCGGACCATACGCCCCGCTAACACCCCCTAACATCCACACCCCCAAACCATGAGATCAGCCGGACCATACGCCCCGCTAACACCCACTAACACCCACAACCCATAACCATGAGATCAACCGGACCATACACCCCACTAACACCCCCTAACATCCACACCCCATAACCATGAGATCAGACAGACCATACGCCCCGCTAACACCCCCTAACACCCACACCCCATAACCATGAGATCAGCCGGACCATACGCCCCGCTAACACCCCCAAACCATGAGATCAGCCGGACCATACGCCCCGCTAACACCCCCTAACATCCACACCCCCAAACCATGAGATCAGCCTGACCATACGCCCCGCTAACACCCCCTAACATCCACACCCCATAACCATGAGATCAGACAGACCATACGCCCCGCTAACACCCCCTAACATCCACACCCCATAACCATGAGATCAGCCGGACAATACGCCCCGCTAACACCCCCCAACATCCACACCCCCAAAACATGAGATCAGCCGGACCATACGCCACGCTAACACCCCCTAACACCCACAACCCATAACCATGAGATCAACCGGACCATACACCCCACTAACACCCCCTAACATCCACACCCCATAACCATGAGATCAGACAGACCATACGCCCCGCTAACACCCCCTAACATCCACACCCCCAAAACATGAGATCAACCGGACCAAACGCCCCGCTAACACCCCCAAACCATGAGATCAGCCGGACCATACGCCCCGCTAACACCCCCTAACATCCACACCCCCAAACCATGAGATCAGCCGGACCATACGCCCCGCTAACACCCCCTAACATCCACACCCCCAAACCATGAGATCAGCCTGACCATACGCCCCGCTAACACCCCCTAACATCCACACCCCATAACCATGAGATCAGCCGGACAATACGCCCCGCTAACACCCCCCAACATCCACACCCCCAAAACATGAGATCAGCCGGACCATACGCCACGCTAACACCCCCTAACATCCACACCCCCAAAACATGAGATCAACCGGACCAAACGCCACGCTAACACCCCCTAACACCCACACCCCCAAACCTTGAGATCAGACAGACCATACGCCACGCTAACACCCCCTAACACCCACACCCCCAAACCTTGAGATCAGCCGGACCATACGCCCCGCTAACACCCCCTAACACCCACACCCCCAAACCATGAGATCAGCCGGACCATACGCCCCGCTAACACCACGTAACATCCACACCCCCAAAACATGAGATCAACCGGACCATCAGCCACGCTAACACCCCCTAACACCCACACCCCCAAAGCATGAGATCAGCCGGACCATACGCCCCGCTAACACCCCCTAACATCCACACCCCCAAACCATGAGATCAGCCAGACCATACGCCCCGCTAACACCCCCTAACATCCACACCCCCAAAACATGAGATCAGCCAGACCATACGCCACGCTAACACCCCCTAACATCCACACCCCCAAACCATGAGATCAGCCAGACCATACGCCCCGCTAACACCACGTAACATCCGCACCCCCAAACCATGAGATCAGCCGGACCAAACGCCCCGCTAACACCCCCTAACATCCACACCCCCAAACCATGAGATCAGCCGGACCATACGCCCCGCTAGCACCCCCTAACATCCACACCCCCAAACCATGAGATCAGCCAGACCATACGCCACGCTAACACCCCCTAACATCCACACCCCATAACCATGAGATCAGCCGGACCATACGCCACGCTAACACCCACTAACACCCACAACCCATAACCATGAGATCAACCGGACCATACACCCCACTAACACCCCCTAACATCCACACCCCATAACCATGAGATCAGACAGACCATACGCCCCGCTAACACCCCCTAACATCCACACCCCCAAAACATGAGATCAACCGGACCAAACGCCCCGCTAACACCCCCAAACCATGAGATCAGCCGGACCATACGCCCCGCTAACACCCCCTAACATCCACACCCCCAAACCATGAGATCAGCCGGACCATACGCCCCGCTAACACCCCCTAACATCCACACCCCCAAACCATGAGATCAGCCTGACCATACGCCCCGCTAACACCCCCTAACATCCACACCCCATAACCATGAGATCAGCCGGACAATACGCCCCGCTAACACCCCCCAACATCCACACCCCCAAAACATGAGATCAGCCGGACCATACGCCACGCTAACACCCCCTAACATCCACACCCCCAAAACATGAGATCAACCGGACCAAACGCCCCGCTAACACCCCCTAACACCCACACCCCCAAACCTTGAGATCAGACAGACCATACGCCACGCTAACACCCCCTAACACCCACACCCCCAAACCTTGAGATCAGCCGGACCATACGCCCCGCTAACACCCCCTAACACCCACACCCCCAAACCATGAGATCAGCCGGACCATACGCCCCGCTAACACCACGTAACATCCACACCCCCAAAACATGAGATCAGCCGGACCATACGCCCCGCTAACACCCCCTAACATCCACACCCCCAAACCATGAGATCAGCCAGACCATACGCCCCGCTAACACCCCCTAACATCCACACCCCCAAACCATGAGATCAGCCAGACCATACGCCCCGCTAACACCCCCTAACACCCACACCCCCAAACCTTGAGATCAGCCGGACCATACGCCCCGCTAACACCCCCTAACACCCACACCCCCAAACCATGAGATCAGCCGGACCATACGCCCCGCTAACACCACGTAACATCCACACCCCCAAAACATGAGATCAGCCGGACCATACGCCCCGCTAACACCCCCTAACATCCACACCCCCAAACCATGAGATCAGCCAGACCATACGCCCCGCTAACACCCCCTAACATCCACACCCCCAAACCATGAGATCAGCCAGACCATACGCCCCGCTAACACCACGTAACATCCGCACCCCCAAAGCATGAGATCAGACAGAACATACGCCCCGCTAACACCCCCTAACACCCACACCCCCAAACCATGAGATCAGCCAGACCATACGCCCCGCTAACACCCCCTAACACCCACACCCCCAAACCATGAGATCAGCCGGACCATACGCCCCGCTAACACCCCCCAACACCCACACCCCCAAACCATGAGATCAGCCGGACCATACGCCCCGCTAACACCCCCTAACACCCACACCCCCAAACCATGAGATCAGCCAGACCATACGCCCCGCTAACACCCCCTAACATCCACACCCCCAAAACATGAGATCAGCCGGACCATACGCCCCGCTATCACCCCCTAACATCCACACCCCCAAACCATGAGATCAGCCGGACCATACGCCCCGCTAACACCCCCTAACACCCACACCCCCAAACCATGAGATCAGCCGGACCATACGCCCCGCTAACACCCCCTAACACCCACACCCCCAAACCATGAGATCAGCCGGACCATACGCCCCGCTAACACCCCCTAACACCCACACCCCCAAACCATGAGATCAGCCGGACCATACGCCCCGCTAACACCCCCCAACATCCACACCCCCAAACCATGAGATCAGCCGGACCATACGCCACGCTAACACCCCCTAACATCCACACCCCCAAACCATGAGATCAGCCAGACCATACGCCACGCTAACACCCCCTAACATCCACACCCCCAAACCATGAGATCAGCCGGACCATACGCCCCGCTAACACCCCCTAACATCCACACCCTATAACCATGAGATCAGACAGACCATACGCCCCGCTAACACCCCCTAACATCCACACCCCATAACCATGAGATCAGCCGGACCATACGCCCCGCTAACACCCCCTAACATCCACACCCCCAAAACATGAGATCAACCGGACCAAACGCCCCGCTAACACCCACTAACACCCACAACCCATAACCATGAGATCAACCGGACCATACACCCCACTAACACCCCCTAACATCCACACCCCATAACCATGAGATCAGCCAGACCATACGCCCCGCTAACACCCCCTAACATCCACACCCCCAAACCATGAAATCAGCCGGACCATACGCCCCGCTAACACCCACACCCCCAAACCATGAGATCAGCCGGACCATACGCCCCGCTAACACCCCCCAACATCCACACCCCCAAACCATGAGATCAGCCGGACCATACGCCCCGCTAACACCCCCCAACATCCACACCCCCAAACCATGAGATCAGCCGGACCATACGCCCCGCTAACACCCCCTAACACCCACACCCCCAAACCATGAGATCAGCCGGACCATACGCCCCGCTAACACCCCCTAACATCCACACCCCCAAACCATGAGATCAGCCGGACCATACGCCCCGCTAACACCCCCTAACATCCACACCCCCAAACCATGAGATCAGCCGGACCATACGCCCCGCTAACACCCACTAACACCCACAACCCATAACCATGAGATCAACCGGACCATACACCCCACTAACACCCCCTAACATCCACACCCCATAACCATGAGATCAGACAGACCATACGCCCCGCTAACACCCCCTAACATCCACACCCCCAAAACATGAGATCAACCGGACCAAACGCCCCGCTAACACCCCCAAACCATGAGATCAGCCGGACCATACGCCACGCTAACACCCCCTAACATCCACACCCCCAAACCATGAGATCAGCCGGACCAAACGCCACGCTAACACCCCCTAACACCCACACCCCCAAACCATGAGATCAGCCGGACCATACGCCCCGCTAACACCCCCTAACATTCACACCCCATAACCATGAGATCAGACAGACCATACGCCCCGCTAACACCCCCTAACATCCACACCCCATAACCATGAGATCAGCCGGACAATACGCCCCGCTAACACCCCCTAACACCCACACCCCCAAACCATGAGATCAGCCGGACCATACGCCCCGCTAACACCCCGTAACATCCACACCCCCAAAACATGAGATCAGCCGGACCATACGCCACGCTAACACCCCCTAACATCCACACCCCCAAAACATGAGATCAACCGGACCAAACGCCACGCTAACACCCCCAAACCATGAGATCAGCCGGACCATACGCCCCGCTAACACCCCCTAACATCCACACCCCATAACCTTGAGATCAGACAGACCATACGCCACGCTAACACCCCCTAACACCCACACCCCCAAACCTTGAGATCAGACAGACCATACGCCACGCTAACACCCCCTAACACCCACACCCCCAAACCTTGAGATCAGCCGGACCATACGCCCCGCTAACACCCCCTAACACCCACACCCCCAAAGCATGAGATCAGCCGGACCATCCGCCACGCTAACACCCCCTAACACCCACACCCCCAAACCATGAGATCAGCCGGACCATACGCCCCGCTAACACCCCCTAACACCCACACCCCCAAACCATGAGATCAGCCAGACCATACGCCCCGCTAACACCACGTAACATCCACACCCCCAAAACAAGAGATCAGCCGGACCATACGCCCCGCTAACACCCCCTAACACCCACACCCCCAAACCATGAGATCAGCCAGACCATACGCCCCGCTAACACCACGTAACATCCACACCCCCAAAACAAGAGATCAGCCGGACCATACGCCCCGCTAACACCCCCTAACACCCACACCCCCAAACCATGAGATCAGCCAGACCATACGCCCCGCTAACACCACGTAACATCCACACCCCCAAAACAAGAGATCAGCCGGACCATACGCCACGCTAACACCCCCTAACACCCACACCCCCAAACCATGAGATCAGCCGGACCATACGCCCCGCTAAAACCCCCTAACACCCACACCCCAAACCATGAGATCAGCCGGACCATACGCCCCGCTAAAACCCCCTAACACCCACACCCCCAAACCATGAGATCAGCCAGACCATACGCCCCGCTAACACCCCCTAACATCCACACCCCCAAAACATGAGATCAGCCGGACCATACGCCCCGCTATCACCCCCTAACATCCACACCCCCAAACCATGAGATCAGCCAGACCATACGCCCCGCTAACACCCCCCAACATCCACACCCCCAAACCATGAGATCAGCCGGACCATACGCCCCGCTAACACCCCCTAACATCCACACCCCCAAACCATGAGATCAGCCGGACCATACGCCACGCTAACACCCCCAAACCATGAGATCAGCCGGACCATACGCCCCGCTAACACCCCCTAACATCCACACCACCAAACCATGAGATCAGCCGGACCATACGCCCCGCTAACACCCCCTAACATCCACACCCCCAAACCATGAGATCAGCCGGACCATACGCCACGCTAACACCCCCAAACCATGAGATCAGCCAGACCATACGCCACGCTAACACCCCCTAACATCCACACCCCCAAACCATGAGATCAGCCGGACCATACGCCCCGCTAACACCCCCTAACACCCACACCCCCAAACCATGAGATCAGCCGGACCATACGCCCCGCTAACACCCCCTAACATCCACACCCCCAAACCATGAGATCAGCCGGACCATACGCCCCGCTAACACCCCCTAACATCCACACCACCAAACCATGAGATCAGCCGGACCATACGCCACGCTAACACCCCCTAACACCCACACCCCCAAACCATGAGATCAGCCGGACCATACGCCCCGCTAACACCCCCTAACACCCACACCATGAGATCAGCCGGACCATACGCCCCGCTAACACAATGAGCAGCCACTTTACCTTTCATTTCAACATCGTCCCTCATTCCCCCCCAGAGTGTAAGCTCCCCGGACCAGTCATTCCCCCCCAGAGTGTAAGCTCCCCGGACCAGTCATTCCCCCCAGAGTGTAAGCTCCCCGGACCAGTCATTCCCCCCAGAGTGTATGCTCCCCGGACCAGTCATTCCCCCCAGAGTGTATGCTCCCCGGACCAGTCATTCCCCCCAGAGTGTAAGCTCCCCGGACCAGTCATTCCCTACAGAGTGTAAGCTCCCCGGACCAGTCATTCCCCCCAGAGTGTAAGCTCCCCGGACCAGTCATTCCCCCCAGAGTGTAAGCTCCCCGGAACAGTCATTCCCCCCAGAGTGTAAGCTCCCCGGACCAGTCATTCCCCCCCAGAGTGTAAGCTCCCCGGACCAGTCATTCCCCCCCAGAGTGTAAGCTCCCCGGACCAGTCATTCCCCCCAGAGTGTAAGCTCCCCGGACCAGTCATTCCCCCAGAGTGTAAGCTCCCCGGAACAGTCATTCCCCCCAGAGTGTAAGCTCCTCGGACCAGTCATTCCCCCCAGAGTGTAAGCTCCCCGGACCAGTCATTCCCCCCAGAGTGTAAGCTCCCCGGAACAGTCATTCCCCCCAGAGTGTAAGCTCCCCGGAACAGTCATTCCCCCAGAGTGTAAGCTCCCCGGACCAGTCATTCCCCCCAGAGTGTAAGCTCCCCGGAACAGTCATTCCCCCCAGAGTGTAAGCTCCCCGGAACAGTCATTCCCCCCAGAGTGTAAGCTCCCCGGAACAGTCATTCCCCCCAGAGTGTAAGCTCCCCGGAACAGTCATTCCCCCCAGAGTGTAAGCTCCCCGGAACAGTCATTCCCCCAGAGTGTAAGCTCCCCGGAACAGTCATTCCCCCAGAGTGTAAGCTCCCGGAACAGTCATTCCCCCCAGAGTGTAAGCTCCCCGGAACAGTCATTCCCCCAGAGTGTAAGCTCCCCGGAACAGTCATTCCCCCCAGAGTGTAAGCTCCCCGGACCAGTCATCCCCTCCTGTATCTGTCTGTCCTGTTTGTGCATCTCTCTGTAGCACTGTGGTACCGCGCTGCGGAATATGTTGGCGCTTTACAAATAACCGCTGTAATAATACTGACGAGCACAGATGTAACGAGCACC